>NC_090793.1:700000-722500 GCF_040054535.1 Antennarius striatus | reverse complement strand
ATAGATTAGTTTACTGTCACTTCTACGACTGAGGAAGAAGAATCCCTGGGATCAGCAGCGCCCCCTACCATGAGGCAGGAGAACTGCGTGCCTCACTTCATGTCTTTTCCCAGCGGTTTCAGGACCGCTCAGCTCCAGAGAGACGTTACGTACATGGAGTTGTTGATAGAAAAACACAACATTATATACATTAGATAAATTATTGGAATTTAGTTTATAGATCAAACGTGTTTGAACATTTTAATAGTGACGTATAGAGAGACAGCATTATGGTCTGTTTAGCTACCAGCACAGCTAGTGGAGTCATTGATCAATCCATGATCAATGACTCACCGCAGGTCTCTGATCAGGATTTCAGCAGTAAATGTGAAAATTCAGCAATTTTGAGTAAAAGTAACCTAAAATTGGTGACGTTAAACATTAAATAACTTTATAATACACATCAGTGGACAAATAGAACCATTTAATTTATTAGTTCCATTTTTGTCTGTTATGATGACAGGTGAGGCCGTTCTCACCTGAACGCACGTCACCGAACCAGAGAGCAAACGAGAAAATAAAGCTAAAAGAAACAACTTTATTCAAATCAACAACGATCACACAGCTTCAACCTGTCCAGGTACTAGTCACCTGTCCAGGTACTAGTCACTTGTCCAGGTACTAGTCACCTGTCCAGGTACTAGTCACCTGTCCAGGTACTAGTCACCTGTCCGGGTACTAGTCACCTGTCCAGGTACTAGTCACCTGTCCGAGTACTAGTCACCTGTACAGGTACTAGTCACCTGTCCGGGTACTAGTCACCTGTACAGGTACTAGTCACCTGTCCGGGTACTAGTCACCTGTACAGGTACTAATCACCCCTATTCCAGGTACTAATCACCTGTCCAGGTACTAATCACCTGTCCAGGTACTAATCACCTGTCCAGGTACTAATCACCTGTCCAGGTACTAATCACCTGTCCAGGTACTAGTCACCTGTCCAGGTACTAATCACCTGTCCAGGTACTAGTCACCTGTCCAGGTACTAATCACCTGTCCAGGTACTAATCACCTGTCCAGGTACTAGTCACCTGTCCAGGTGGGCTAAACATCCACCCCCTCCCTTAGACTAGTGAACAACTACAGGGGGTTGATGCTGGTTCCCGGTGGGGGGGCTGTCAGGCTGGTTTCTGGAGGACGGCGCGAGGCGAACGACAGGAAGTACTCTCTGGCGAACTGGTAGACGTCATCTGGTTTCCGTAGCAACAGGAACTGCAGGAAGTCAGACATGAGGGCCCGGATCTCTGGATGCCGCCTCAGGTAGGAGGCGTGGTCGGTCTTCAGCTCCGCCTGTCCAATGAGAAGCACACGTTCACCTGGTGTCGACGGATGGGTCGGATGGGTCGGATTGGTCAGACGGGTCGGATGGGTCGGATGGGTCAGACGGGTCGGATGGGTCAGATGGGTCGGATGGGTCGGACGGGTCGGATGGGTCTGATGGGTCGGATGGGTCAGATGGGTCAGATGGGTCGGATGGGTCAGATGGGTCGGATGGGTCGGACGGGTCGGATGGGTCTGATGGGTCGGATGGGTCAGATGGGTCAGACGGGTCGGATGGGTCAGACGGGTCGGATGGGTCAGATGGGTCGGACGGGTCGGATGGGTCAGACGGGTCGGATGGGTCAGACGGGTCGGATGGGTCGGATGAAGCAGTCAGGTGACATCAACATCGTTATTTACCTTTCTGCCCAGGAAGTTGGAGCGCATCTCCATGTCCTCTTCCCAAAGCAGGGGGATTATCTCTAAACACACACACACACACACACACACACACACACACACACACACACACACACACACACACACACACACACACACACACACACACATTAAATCATATTTAACAGTCTCTTTGTGAAGCAGCTTCTGTATGTGAAGCGATGGTCACCTGGTTGCCGTGGCGATGGCGACGGCATTCGTCTCATGGCGACCGGGGATCCGACCTGCTGTCTGCTGGCCAGGTGTCTGATGCACGACACAGGTGTAACGGTCAGTGTGTGTCTGGACAGGTGTGTGTCTGGACAGGTGTGTGTTTGGACAGGTGTGTGTTTGGACAGGTGTGTGTCTGGACAGGTGTGTGTTTGGACAGGTGTGTTTCTGGACAGGTGTGTGTCTGGACAGGTGTGTGTCTGGACAGGTGTGTGTCTGGACAGGTGTGTGTCTGGACAGGTGTGTGTCTGGACAGGTGTGTGTTTGGACAGGTGTGTGTCTGGACAGGTGTGTGTCTGGACAGGTGTGTGTTTGGACAGGTGTGTGTTTGGACAGGTGTGTGTCTGGACAGGTGTGTGTCTGGACAGGTGTGTGTCTGGACAGGTGTGTGTTTGGACAGGTGTGTGTCTGGACAGGTGTGTGTCTGGACAGGTGTGTGTTTGGACAGGTGTGAACACCGACTCACCTCTGAAGCCACAAACAGGAAGTGTTTGATCTCACCCGTCAAGCAGGAAGTAGTTCCTCCAGCTGGAGGCGCCATCCGCGCCGTGAAGCGTCTTCTCCACCCCGAACACCTCCGCCAGGTGACCTCCGACCTCCATCTGCTGCAGGCCCAGCCCCCTCTGACCACAGGGAACCGGGGTTAGTGGGCAGGAGATCGCCCACCTGGGAGGAGGGGGTCACGTGGGTGTGGACACTCACAAACGTGACATGGACCAGGTGTGACCCCTGGTCCAAGGACACAAAGGTCAGCGGTTCTGGTAGGTTCCTCCTCAGAGCGATGAGGCGCAGCAGGAGCAGACTGGAGCCTTCAGTCACCAGACCTTCAGACGCGGGGTGAGAAACGCTCTCCTCCATCACGTCCTGCACACAGAGAACCTCAGGAGAACCCACAGAACTACAGGAGAACCCACAGAAGCTCAGGTGAACCCACATCCTACAGAACATCAGGAGAACCCACAGAACATCAGGAGAACCCACAGAACCTCAGGTGAACCTACATCCTACAGAACCTCAGGAGAACCCACAGAACATCAGGAGAACCCACAGAACCTCAGGTGAACCCACATCCTACAGAACCTCAGGAGAACCCACAGAACCTCAGGTGAACCCACATCCCACAGAACCTCAGGAGAACCCACAGAACCTTAGGAGAACCCACAGAACCTCAGGAGAACCCACATCCCACAGAACCTCAGGAGAACCCACAGAACCTCAGGAGAACCCACATCCCACAGAACCTTAGGAGAATCCACAGAACCTCAGGTGATTCCACAGAACTTCAGGAGAACCCACAGAACCTCATATGAACCCACAGAACCTCAGGTGAACCCACATCCCACAGAACCTCAGGAGAACCTACAGAACCTCAGGAGAACCCACATCCTAGGAACCTCAGGAGAACCCACAGAACATCAGGAGAACCCACAGAACCTCAGGTGAACCCACATCCTACAGAACCTCAGGAGAACCCACAGAACCTCAGATGAACCCATAGAACCTCAGGTGAAACCACATCCCACAGAACCTCAGGAGAACCCACAGAACCTCAGGAGAACCCACATCCTAGGAACCTCAGGAGAACCCACAGAACATCAGGAGAACCCACAGAACGTCAGGTGAACCCACATCCTACAGAACCTCAGGAGAACCCACAGAACCTCAGGTGAACCCACATCCCACAGAACCTCAGGAGAACCCACAGAACCTCAGGAGAACCCACAGAACCTCAGGAGAACCCACAGAACCTAAGGAGAACCCACATCCCACAGAACCTCAGGAGAACCCACAGAACCTCAGGAGAGCCTACATCCCACAGAACCTCAGGAGAACCCACAGAACATCAGGAGAACCCACAGAACCTCAGGAGAACCCACATCCCACAGAACCTTAGGAGAACCCACAGAACCTCAGGAGAACCCACAGAACCTCAGGAGAACCCACATCCCACAGAACCTCAGGAGAGCCTACATCCCACAGAACCTCAGGAGAACCCACAGAACATCAGGAGAACCCACAGAACCTCAGGAGAACCCACATCCCACAGAACCTTAGGAGAACCCACAGAACCTCAGGAGAACCCACAGAACCTCAGGAGAACCCACATCCCACAGAACCTCAGGAGAACCCACATCCACATCTGTGGGACCACCTCTGCTCTTCGGACCCGGCACCCGGAGGCGCTCGTCATCATCACCGGTGACTTTAATCACGTCACCTTGGACTCATCTCTCCCCACTATGGTCCAGTGTGTAGACTGTCCCACACGGAAGAACAGAACCATCGATCTGTTCTACGCTAATGCTAAGGAGGCATACACCGTCACCCCCCTCCCTCCACTAGGTAAATCAGACCATAACCTAGTGTACCTACAGCCCACCTACATCCCGCTGGTGAAACGGCTGCCAGCAACAACACGACAGGTCAGGAGGTGGTCCCCGGAAGTAGAGGAGATGCTGAGGGACTGCTTCCAGACCACCGACTGGGATGTTATTGTGGGCTCACATGGGGAGGACATTGAGGGGGCAGCTCAGTGTTTTACAGACTACATGAACTTCTGTGTGGACACCGTGGCCCCTGTCAGGACAGTCAGGTGTTACCCCAACAACAAACCCTGGGTAACCAAGGAAGTCAAGGCTGTCCTGAACAGGAAGAAGCGGGCGTTCAGGAGCAAGAACGAGGAGGAGATGAGGAAGGCCCAGCAGGAAGTGAGACTCTGCCTGAGGGAGGCCAAGGAGGCGTACAGGAGGAAGCTGGAGAAGCAGCTGGGACGCAACCAAGTGCGGGAGGTCTGGAATGGGATGAGAACCATCACCGGACACGGGAAAGGGCGCAGCACTGTGGAGGGGAATATTGAACGAGCGAATGAACTAAACAGCTTTTTCAATCGGTTCAGCTCCCCCACCACTCCCGGCTCCTCGTCCCGGGCCTCTTCCTGTCCTGCAGACCGCTCCACTGATGCTCCCTCCTCCTGTGCTTCCTCTCCTTCCACCCCTGCCACTTCTCCCGAGCCCACTCCAAGAGCTGCGAAGCTCAACGGCCCCACCTCAACCACTGGACTTCCAACCTCGCCACGACCTCCTGCTCCCACCACGACGGAGACCATCATCACTGCAGACCTGGTGACGATAACGCTGAGGAGGCTTCGACCCTATAAGGCGGCTGGACCGGATAAGATCTCCCCAAGACTCCTGTTTGTCTTCTATGGTGACCAGCAGCACGGGGGCGCCACAGGGGACCGTTCTCTCCCCCATTCTCTTCACCCTCTACACATCAGACTTCAAGCACAACTCGGATACATGCCACATACAGAAGTACTCCGATGACACCGCGATAGTGGCATGTATCCGGGAGGGTGATGAGGGGGGTACAGGGCATTGGTGGCTGCATGAGGGGGGGTACAGGGCATTGGTGGCTGTATGAGGGGGGTACAGGGCATTGGTGGCTGCATGAGGGGGGGTACAGGGCATTGGTGGCTGCATGAGGGGGGGTACAGGTGGTGCCAACAGAACCAGCTCCAGCTCAACGTCTCCAAGACCAAGGAGATGGTGCTGGATTTCCGGCGGGCACCTCCCTCTCCACAGCCGGTGATCATGGAGGGCAGTGAGGTGGGGGGGGTAGGAAACTATCAGTACCTGGGACTGCAGCTAGACAGCAGACTGGACTGGTCACTCAACTGGGACTGTGTGTACAAGAAGGGGCAGAGCAGGATGTACTTCCTGAGGAGGCTGGCCTCCTTCAACATCTGTCCTGAGCTCCTTCTCATGTTCTATCAGTCCGTAGTCTCCAGTGTGCTGTCATACGCCATTGTGTGTTGGGGTGGGGGGGCCAGGAAAAGAGATATGGACCGTCTGAACAGACTCATCCATAGAGCGGGCTCAGTGGTCGGGCTGAGCCTGGACTCTGTGGAGACGCCTCCGGGGAGCAGGACCATGTCTAAATTCAGGGCCATCTGTCTATCTATCCCACAGAACCTCAGGAGAACTCACATCCCATAGAACCTCAGGAGGACCTCAGGTGACCCCACGTCCTACAGAACCGTCCCACACGGACTCACCTCCCCCACGGTGGTGACCTGGTGGACCATCAGCTGCCCCTCCCGCTGCACCACGTGACACCTGCGGTCCAAACGTCGGCCTTCGAGCTGGAGGATAGAAGAACAAACGGTGGGAGGGGGGCGGGGCCAGGTGCGAACAGGAAGTGGAAGACCTCGTGACGACTCACCTGGACGTACTGGTGGAGCTCCTCCTCCAGCACCTGCAGGTCGGTGGTGATGAACGCCGTCACGGTGGTCCCACAAGGCGCGTCATCGATGGCCCCCTCGCTCTGCGCGCGCAGCATCACACAGGCCCGCCCCGCCAGGTGCGCGAGCTCCACGGACACGCGGAACCGGCCCAGGTGACGCCCCGCCTCCGACACGGTCACGAGGGATTCAGAAAACACGCATCTCTGCAGCTCCGTGGGCTCTGGTTGGGTGGAAGAGACCCACGTGACCCTCGTTTCCGTGTTTCCGGGAGGTGACAGGAGCAGGTGGCGCGCGCTCTGCACACCTTGCGCACCTGGTGGCGCGTTGCGCGCGCACCTGCGCGCACCCCGGCGGGTCCAGAACGCAAAGACTCACCGATGTCGGACAGGAACGCGATGACGTCATCAGAGGCTTTCACCTGCCCTCCGTGATGGGGTCCCTTTGCCTCCGCTGAGGCACCGGCGGGGGTCGCGTCGTCCCGGGGGGGGTCCATTAGTTTCCAACGGCGGATTAAAGTCAGTTGAAGCAGCTTAATGATGGAGTTTTAACGCGCTCCGGTCTGCGGCTCCTTTTCCCAAAGAGTCCTCTGTTGTCATGGCAACGAGGTCACAGCACCGCGAAGCCGGAAGTGCGCAAACGGATGTGCGGGATGAAGGGGAAGGAAAGATAAAATAAAGATACATTTACTGAATTCACATCAGAAGTTTACAATAGTTTAGATCGGACGGCGGGTTCATGTGGAAAATAAAGCTGTTGTTTAAGACAGAGACAAACGTCATGATTTATAGAAATTAATTTATTAAGACTTTTTAAAAAGATCTTTTTTTTTCGTGGTAATTGATTTTAAACATTAAAAACATAATACATAAACATGTTTAACATGCAAGAGTATATATAATAACAGAAATTATGTCTAGGATCATCAGATCCCTGGTGGTCTAGTGGTTAGGATTCGGCGCTCTCACCGCCGCGGCCCGGGTTCGATTCCCGGTCAGGGAACTTCTTTTCTCACCGTTAATAACAGAAACGATGGACTGTTAATAACATTATAAACTCATTTTTATCCAATGAATTTATTAAAGCAGCACTCAGAAGGTAACAGCAAAGCAGCCGAATGACAGCCGTAACTAACAATCATGTAGGCTCGCCAACTAGCCGATAGCACACGCTAGTTGTTGCTGAACTGACGAGCTTTGACAAATACACACAAATACATCAGGTTACCATAATGTCATGCTTTCTAAATTTAAATGTTCAACTACAGCAGAAATATTGTGGTGAACTTTGAGTCAGATTAATGTCAGACATCAGCACCTGTGCCCCAGTAGAGCAACATCAGCACCTGTGTCCCAGTAGAGCAACATCAGCACCTGTGCCCCAGTAGAGCGACATCAGCACCTGTGCCCCAGTAGAGCAACATCAGCACCTGTGCCCCAGTAGAGCAACATCAGCACCTGTGCCCCAGTAGAGCGACATCAGCACCTGTGCCCCAGTAGAGGTGTGAACAGTGCCAAGCCAAGCAGCAGCCGTCCGTCGTATCTCTGGTTCTGTTGGTGTTGAACCATAACGCTGGTGGACCCGTGAGGCACAGGTGACACACCCCAAGCCAGCCTGGACAGACTCCAGCAACCCCTGTGACCCCGTGAGGCTGAAATAGCAGCCGGAGACGAGACGATTAGCTCCGCCTCGTCCTACAGAAAGCAGATGGATTTCAGAACGTCTGTCCAGGGTTCTGTCCTGCGTCCTGGACCACAGTGACCTCCTCCAGAGGCACAGGTGACAGCACTGGATGGAGGGACTGGGGACACATCAAACCATCAAGCTGGACACCAGTGGCCACTGTGGGTGATGTTCATGAGTGGGTTTGAGTGGACTTACACTGAAGGCCTCGTTTTTCTTCAAGAAAAGTAGAAACGCTGGTGACGGGTGAGGAATGGGAGGAAATAAAACCCTACACACCCTGAAAGACACACACACACACACACACACACACACACACACGTGACGAGATGCAGTTGTGTGTGTCGTCCTGTTAAAGAACAGAAACACACACGTTACCTCCGACACACGACCAGCAGCACAGCCAGGAGGATTATGGGTAATCCAAGTGAAACCACAATCAGGACGACGTCGACTTCCTGAACTTGTTCCAACACTGTGGATCAATCCCTTCATCATTCATTCATTCATTCATTCGTGCAATTTAAAAAAACTTTATTTACACTTCCACATATCGACCAGTGAAAACGCAGCGCCGATCGGGACGCGAACCCACCGATGGGCTGACTCCAGTCGCTCCAGTGGGGGTCCTGCTGGCACGCGGCCCTCATGCGGGTCCTGATCCTCACCCGGTAGGCGTGACCCGGGTCCACGCCCGCCTCCCTGTAGGTCAGCTGGTTCCTCACATGTCGGGGCGCCTCCTGGTCGCCCACGTCCAGCTGGTACTCAAAGCAGGAGGGGTTGGTGGGGCCGCGGCTGTGGGGCAGACCCCACGCCACCAGCAGGTCTCCACTGGCAACGGAGGCGGAGATGTTGGGGGGCGGGGCCAGGACCTCTGTGGGACAACAGGTTAGCATTCTAATGCTAAGCTAATGAGTATTTAGCGCTAGTTAGCTGGTGTTGCAGCGTCACCGATGTCCTCCATGTCGTATGAGCGGCTGTAGACCGTCCAGCGGTTGCCCACGGTTACGTTAAACCGGATGACGACGGATGACGTCGGCGGTGCTTCCAGACTCAGAGACATCCAGCCGACTCGTTCATCCAACCGAACGGCGACCGACTGGAGGGTCCTGCTGTGGTCACACACACTGGAGACACACACACACACACACACACACACACACACACACACACACACACACACACACACACACACACACGTGTTGGTACCGGTTCATCATCACACGCGGATCAGGTGTGGATCAGGTGTGGATCAGGTGTGGATCAGGTGTAGATCAGGTGTGGATCAGGTGTGGATCCGGTGTAGATCAGGTGTGGATCAGGTGTGGATCCGGTGTAGATCAGGTGTGGATCAGGTGTGGATCAGGTGTAGATCAGGTGTGGATCAGGTGTGGATCCGGTGTAGATCAGGTGTAGATCAGGTGTGGATCAGGTGTGGATCAGGTGTGGATCAGGTGTGGATCAGGTGTAGATCAGGTGTAGATCAGGTGTAGATCAGGTGTGGATCAGGTGTGGATCAGGTGTAGATCAGGTGTGGATCAGGTGTAGATCAGGTGTAGATCAGGTGTGGATCAGGTGTGGATCAGGTGTAGATCAGGTGTAGATCAGGTGTGGATCAGGTGTGGATCAGGTGTGGATCAGGTGTAGATCAGGTGTGGATCAGGTGTGGATCAGGTGTGGATCAGGTGTAGATCAGGTGTGGATCAGGTGTGGATCAGGTGTGGATCAGGTGTAGATCAGGTGTGGATCAGGTGTGGATCAGGTGTGGATCAGGTGTAGATCAGGTGTAGATCAGGTGTGGATCAGGTGTGGATCAGGTGTGGATCAGGTGTAGATCAGGTGTGGATCAGGTGTGGATCAGGTGTAGATCAGGTGTGGATCAGGTGTGGATCAGGTGTGGATCAGGTGTGGATCAGGTATGGATCAGGTGTGGATCAGGTGTGGATCAGGTGTGGATCAGGTGTGGATCAGGTGTGGATCAGGTGTGGATCAGGTGTGGATCAGGTGTGGATCAGGTGTGGATCAGGTGTAGATCAGGTGTGGATCAGGTGTAGATCAGGTGTGGATCAGGTGTGGATCAGGTGTGGATCAGGTGTAGATCAGGTGTGGATCAGGTGTGGATCAGGTGTAGATCAGGTGTAGATCAGGTGTGGATCAGGTGTGGATCAGGTGTGGATCAGGTGTGGATCGGGTGTGAACCTGATGTGGACAGACAGCTGGGCGTCCTGATGTAGGACAGGGAACCACCAGGAACAGTTGAGGAGCTGCGTCGGTCGGACGAGACACAGGAAGTTCTCCGACACCACCTCCTCCTCCACAGAACCTCCCTCCAGCGACGAAACGGAGAAGAACTGAGAGAACGTCAGCGATAGAGAACGTAGACAAGAGTTAATGTAGAAATTAATAATATATAAAAGAATATAGAAAATAATTAACGTAGAAATTAATAATATATAAAAGAATATAGAAAATAATTAACGTAGAAATTAATATAAAAAAGTATTAATATCGAAAATAATTGATATATGAATGCATAAAGAAATAAATTAATATAGAGATTAATAAACAAATTAGTATAGAAAATAATACAGGAAAGAATATAGACATGAATTAACATAGAACAGTTAACATAGAACAGAGTTAACATAGAACAGAGTTAATATAGAACAGAGTTAACATAGAACAGAGTTAACATAGAACAGAGTTAACATAGAACAGAGTTAATATAGAACAGAGTTAACATAGAACAGAGTTAACATAGAACAGAGTTAACATAGAACAGAGTTAACATAGAACAGAGTTAACATAGAACAGAGTTAACATAGAACAGAGTTAACATAGAACAGAGTTAACATAGAACAGAGTTAACATAGAACAGAGTTAACATAGAACAGAGTTAACATAGAACAGAGTTAATATAGAACAGAGTTAACATAGAACAGAGTTAACCTAGAACAGAGTTAACATAGAACAGAGTTAACATAGAACAGAGTTAACATAGAACAGAGTTAACATAGAACAGAGTTAACATAGAACAGAGTTAACATAGAACAGAGTTAACATAGAACAGAGTTAACATAGAACAGAGTTAATATAGAACAGAGTTAACATAGAACAGAGTTAACATAGAACAGAGTTAACATAGAACAGAGTTAACATAGAACAGAGTTAATATAGAACAGAGTTAACATAGAACAGAGTTAACATAGAACAGAGTTAACATAGAACAGAGTTAACATAGAACAGAGTTAACATAGAACAGAGTTAACATAGAACAGAGTTAACATAGAACAGAGTTAACATAGAACAGAGTTAACATAGAACAGAGTTAACATAGAACAGAGTTAATATAGAACAGAGTTAACATAGAACAGAGTTAACATAGAACAGAGTTAACATAGAACAGAGTTAACATAGAACAGAGTTAATATAGAACAGAACAGTTAAACCTGTGTTTAAACTAAAGGTTTTATTTCATCTGGACTAAAATAACTTCTCACAGAAACGTCTTCATCCCAGCAGACATCCAGGTCATCATCCTCTGTAAGGACACACCATATATCTGTAGTCACACACACCGACTGTGTGTGTGTGTGTGTGTGTGTGTGTGTGTGTGTGTGTGTGTGTGTGTCATTAAATTACCCACCACTTTGCGATGCACACAAAACCAGGAGACTGGACCAAAGTAATGACTGGAGAGAAAACAGCTTCATGTCCAATCTAGAAGTATCACACACACACACACACACACACACACACACACACACACACACACACACACACACACACACACACACACCCTGGCTGTTTCTACTTCCTCTTTCTAAATCCCTCATTTAGAAACTTACAGTAATCAGAGTGAAACACAAATTCAATGAGGACAGTAATAACACACACACACACACACACACACACACACACACACACACACACACTCACACACAGTTAACTGCGCTGTGTTCAGTTCTTTCTCCAGTTTCTTTTGTCGTGTTCAGCTACAAATGTTGAGCACATCTTTTTTTTTTCAAATCTAATGACCTCGTTTGTTTAAATACCATTCTTTCTTATTCTTTCTTCCCATGTTGTTTTAAACTGCTTTACTTCTGACCAGCAGGAGCGTTCACATCGTGGACGGGGACGTCCCAGTGGGACGGAGTGTTCTTACCTGCTGCTGTGCGTCCACTCGTCCTCGTCCGACTGCAGACGACCGTCGTTCTGAAGAAAGAAGAAGCGTGACACCAGCTTCAGGAAACAATCTGAGTCACCCCCCCCCCCCCACGGGAGAGCTCAGAGGTCACTGGGGCGTCACTGGGGCGTCACTGGGGGTCTGTGCGTAAAGCTTGAACTATGTTTACCTCAGCATCACAGTAAGGTGAGAGAAACCGCCTGAGGTGAACTTGTCCCGTCTGTGCCCCGCCCATTTCATGATGTCAGCTGGGTCAGCCCCGCCCCCTTACACCACACAGATCTCTACATTTAATCAGGCTCAGTGTCTTAGCAATGTTTCAGTGTTCAATGCTTTAAATGTTGGTTCTATTTTAATTACAATTTTAATCATGATAGAGACGTTTTCCGCCTGTTTGGATGCAAACAGGCGGAAAACGTCTCGTTGTGACGTCAGATTCTGACGTGTAAATTAAAACTCTGACGCTCTGTGAAGCTGAACGAGATCATTTCCTAATCGTTTCTGACATGATGTTCACCTGACAACAAATTAATGTTTAGAAAAGTTTTTTAAAAATGCTGACTGCTCTGATCTCTGATTGGCTGATCCCCCTCCAGGGGAGGAGGTTGCCTAGCAACAGGTGATGGAGACATTAACGAGTCTAAACGAATCGGCTGATTAAAAAAGGTTTAATAAAACATTCACACACATGTGTTTACAACCCCTCCTGTGGCCCCCAGCGCCCCCAGTGAAGTGGTCCTGCAAGTCGGCGTTGGCCCTCAGGAAGCGTCCCATCGTCTCCAGGCGCTCAGCCGCCTGCGGGCCACGCCCCTTATTCAGGTCACATGTTCTAGAGGCTGCAGATGTACCTGCACCAGCACGAACTCACCTGAGCCTTCGTCTCACCCTCCTCCTCAGCAGCACACAGCAGCTCCTGCAGCACCTGGGCCTCCCATTGGAGGATCAACTCACTGCTGATCTCTGATTGGCTGAAGAAATCCGTCTGGATGTCGTCTGAGTCGGGACAGTGCATCCCATCCAGAACGCATATGGACAGATCCAGGTCCAGCACACACACACACACACACACACACACACACACACACACACACACACACTCACACACACACACACACGTCTCATCACCAATCACCTCTAATGATAAGGTTCCATCCAGATCAATACTGTGTTTAATACTCGTCTGTGATACAGGAACACGAATGTTCCTCCAGTATGTCCATGTTAACCCTTTATATTCAGGACACACGTATGTCAGACCAACACGTGTCACACATGATCACGTTTATTTATATAAAATAGGAAATGTTCACACAGAATAAACACAGTAACTATTGTATTTATGTGTTTATTATATATGTATATAAAATGTACATGAATGTATTTAAATAAACAATATCATATATATACAGTATAGTATAGAGTACATATTATATATAAAAGTAAATATTATATATAATATATATTTAAAGTACATATTAAATAATAATTACATATAATATTTACTTTTAAAAATAATATTTACTGTTTACGATATTAGTCGAGAGTAGAGTAGAACTTTATATAATTATATATTATTACTATATATGAATCATATTGTTATATATATAAATAAATTCATTATGTTATAATATAAATTATTATAATATTATATTATTATTATAAACAGTAACTTCTCTCTGGGCTTTTCCCAAAGTAGCTGTGACGTCATCAGAACTTGACCTGGTGTCACTCCGGTTCCACGTTCACACGCAGACTCGGAACCGGAGTTTTCAAAGACCATGGGAAACATTCGTTGTGGTGAGGTCGGTACCGGAACCAGAGAATCCGGTTCGGTTCCGTTAACACCCGGCTCCGTGTGGACGTGACGACCGGACTCACCGCCGTCCCTCTCGGTCTGCAGTCCGACCCGCAGGGCCTCCTCAGCCGGGGGTTCGCGTTCAGCAGGTCCCGGTGGAAGTCCCTCAGGACCGGGTCCATGAAGCGGCGCAGGCCGTCCCCCAGGAGGACCAGAGACTGACCCGCCTTCAGCCAGTTCAGGTAGTCCGGGTCGTTCAGACTGGCCGCCAAATCCCGGAGCGACATGTAGGACACAACCACTTCCGGCTTGGTGCAAGCACTTCCTGTTAGCAGCAGCCCGCCCACTTCCTGCTCGCACAGTCCGCCCACCAGATGGCGCTGCCTGCACGTGAATGGCTGGAGCCGATCCGCTGCTGGCTGCAGGAGGAGGAAGGCCCGCCCCCTTTGCTCTGATTGGTCCAGCGGCAGCTGGGCGGTGCTAATAGGCTAGTTTAGCCGTCCGTCACCGCTGCTGTAAACAGAACTAAAGTAAAGGTGAGTTGAGTCTCTATGGATTAAAATCATTCATGGAGAAATGAATAAAGACACATAAATAGATGAATAAATAAATAAATAAAAACATAAAAACATAAAAATAATAAATAAATAACATTTATTGATCTCCTTAGGGAAATTACTTTTGTGTGCTTCAAATATTGTGTGTTTGTGTCTTCAGAAACTAAATGTGACCTTATGCTTCCGTCCTCACCTGCTCCACAGGTGAGATCACACATTCAATCCGCCCAAACACCCGACGGAGTTGGTCGCCTTGAGGCGGCCCCTCCTGAGGCATCATCAAGCCCCTGCACCATGCTGCTGGGGGAGAGACACCCAGAAGAAACGGGGCCCCTCAGGTGCAGGCAGTGGGGCCCCTGAAGCTGCTGCTGGAGGCGTACCTCAGGGAGGAGCTGGGGGGGGAGCAGGTGATCAGTGAAACCACAGGAGGAGCTCACAGAGAAATGAGCTGTGTTCACCGAATCAAGACACACACACACACACACACACGCACACACACACACACACACAGACACACACACACACACACACGCACACACACACACACACACACACACACACACACACACACACAGACACACAGACACACACACGCATGCACGCACGCACACACACACACACACACACACACAAAACTTGGTTTATGTCGTCTGGAGTTACTATGTTCATCTGTTTTCGAGGGTCACAGGGGTTTCTGGGACCTATCTCAGCAGGGGACACTCCGAGCCAGACGCCAGCAGATCCTATTTATGTTCAAACAGATCACATGACCCACAGAATGCTGCAAAGTTTCCTTCATTAGCAGCTAATTCTCATTAGCCACATTAGCAGCGTGACCCCTGACCCTGACGGACGTCCTGATAAAGGAACGTGTGAACACGTGGGGGTTCTGGGATAACGAGGCGGCGTGCTGAGAGCAGCGTGAACACGGATCCACGCCCACCGGTGGAAACCAGAGACTTTGTGTTGAATCAAATAATTTCATCTTTACATGAAAATTTAATTATCGTCTGTTAGGAGGGGAGAAAAACAAATAGCTCCATCTGAGTAATGAGATCTCTGTGGGTCTGGTTAAAGCAGATTAGAGAGTGTGTGTGTGTGTGTGTGTGTGTGTGTGTGTGTGTGTGTGTGTGTGTGTGTGTGTGTGTGTGTGTGTGTGTGTGTGTGTGTGTGTGTGTGTGCCCACAGTGTTTTTTTAAGCAGGAGATCAGAGGGACATTAGTATTCTGAAGTGAATCACGTGATCAGGCCTCGCTGTGTCACACACACACCAGAGACACACTGCGGGGCGGCCGGTATTACCCAGAGTTCACTGCGCGAAAAATGGTCACGGCTTTTGCCGGTAGGAGATGGAGGAGAACACAAGGAGGAAGAGTAGTGGGGGGGGGGTGAGGATGATTGACAGGCGCGGCTCGTGTTAGGTCCCCCCATCAGAACGTGTGGAACACAAATGCGCCCCCACCCCCCCGCGGCGCGCTGACAGTTACAATATCCACAGATCCCGGGTCTGCGCTTAGTGTATGAACGTACGCGTGCACGTCATTCCCCGTGCGCGCCCGGGCACGTGTGTGGGATGGATGAGTGTGTGTGTGTGTGTGTGTGTGCACGCGCGTTCTTATTTTTGTGCTGCGTGTGTTTGTGCGTGTTTGTCATTTTGATCGCCACCCACATGAATATGCAAATGAGCTCAGCGGATGCGCTCAGCATTAAAGCCCCCCCCCCGCTCCACCGCTGACCCACTTTCACACACCGCGGTGTGTGTACGCGCGTGCACGCGCGTGCTTATCAATGTATTTTGCAGAGCTCGGAGAAATCGTAAGTGTGTGTGTGTGTGTGTGTGTGTGTGTGTGTGTGTGTGTGTGTGTGTGTGTGTGTGTGTGTGTGTGTGTGTGTGTGTGTGTGTGTGTGTGAGTTGTTCTATGAATCATAACTGTTTATGAGGCGAACGCACGTGCAGTGAAGTCTCACCCACTGACGCACGTGAACAGGTGTGAAGGCAGAGCACGTTCACACCTGCTGACCAAACACACCCACACACCTGATCCGGATCACGACTACAACTCCTCCCTGATGAGGTCAGAAAACATGAAGACACAGGTGAAAACATGAAGATACACAGGTGAAAACATGAAGACACAGGTGAAAACATGGAGACACAGGTGAAAACATGAAGACACAGGTGAAAACATGAAGACACACAGGTGAAAACATGAAGACACACAGGTGATAACATGAAGACACACAGGTGATAACATGAAGACACAGGTGAAAACATGAAGACACAGGTGAAAACATGAAGACACAGGTGAAAACATGAAGACACACAGGTGAAAACATGAAGACACACAGGTGATAACATGAAGACACACAGGTGATAACATGAAGACACAGGTGAAAACATGAAGACACAGGTGAAAACATGAAGACACAGGTGAAAACATGAAGACACACAGGTGAAAACATGAAGACACACAGGTGAAAACATGAAGACACAGGTGAAAACATGAAGACACACAGGTGATAACATGAAGACACAGGTGATAACATGAAGACACAGGTGAAAACATGAAGACACACAGGTGAAAACATGAAGACACACAGGTGAAAACATTAAGACACAGGTGAAAACATGAAGATACAGGTGAAAACATGAAGACACACAGGTGAAAACATGAAGACACACAGGTGAAAACATGAAGACACAGGTGAAAATATGAAGACACAGGTGAAAACATGAAGACACAGGTGAAAACATGAAGACACACAGGTGAAAACATGAAGACACACAGGTGAAAACATGAAGACACACAGGTGATAACATGAAGACACACAGGTGATAACATGAAGACACAGGTGAAAACATCAAGACACAGGTGAAAACATGAAGACACAGGTGAAAACATGAAGACACACAGGTGAAAACATGAAGACACACAGGTGATAACATGAAGACACAGGTGAAAACATGAAGACACACAGGTGATAACATGAAGACACAGGTGATAACATGAAGACACAGGTGAAAACATGAAGACACACAGGTGAAAACATGAAGACACACAGGTGAAAACATTAAGACACAGGTGAAAACATGAAGATACACAGGTGAAAACTTGAAGACACAGGTGAAAACATGAAGACATACAGGTGAAAACATGAATAAACAGGTGAAAACATGGAGACACAGATGAAAACATGAAGACACACAGGTGAAAACATGAAGACCCAGGTGATAACACGAAGACACAGGTGAAAACATGGAGACACAGGTGAAAACATGAAGACACAGGTGAAAACATGAAGATACACAGGTGAAAACATGAAGACATACAGGTGATAATATGAAGACACAGGTGAAAACATGAAGATACACAGGTGAAAACATGAAGATACAGGTGAAAACATGAAGACACACAGGTGAAAACATGAAGACATAGGTGAAAACATGAAGATACACAGGTGATAACATGAAGACACAGGTGAAAACATGAAGACACAGGTGAAAACATGAAGATACACAGGTGAAAATATGAAGACACAGGTGAAAATATGAAGACACACAGGTGAAAACATGAAGACACACAGGTGAAAACATGAAGACACACAGGTGATAACATGAAGACACCGAGGTGATAACATGAAGACACAGGTGAAAACATGAAGACACAGGTGAAAACATGAAGACACAGGTGAAAACATGAAGACACACAGGTGAAAACATGAAGACACACAGGTGATAACATGAAGACACAGGTGATAACATGAAGACACAGGTGAAAACATGAAGACACAGGTGATAACATGAAGACACAGGTGAAAACATGAAGACACACAGGTGAAAACATGAAGACATAGGTGAAAACATGAAGATACACAGGTGAAAACATGAAGACACAGGTGAAAACATGAAGACACAGGTGATAGCATGAAGACATAGGTGAAAACATGAAGACACAGGTGAAAACATGAAGACACAGGTGAAAACATGAAGACACAGGTGAAAACATGAAGATACACAGGTGAAAATATGAAGACACAGGTGAAAATATGAAGACACACAGGTGAAAACATGAAGACACACAGGTGAAAACATGAAGACACACAGGTGATAACATGAAGACACCGAGGTGATAACATGAAGACACAGGTGAAAACATGAAGACACAGGTGAAAACATGAAGACACAGGTGAAAACATGAAGACACACAGGTGAAAACATGAAGACACACAGGTGATAACATGAAGACACAGGTGATAACATGAAGACACAGGTGAAAACATGAAGACACAGGTGATAACATGAAGACACAGGTGAAAACATGAAGACACACAGGTGAAAACATGAAGACATAGGTGAAAACATGAAGATACACAGGTGAAAACATGAAGACACAGGTGAAAACATGAAGACACAGGTGATAGCATGAAGACATAGGTGAAAACATGAAGACACAGGTGAAAACATGAAGACACAGGTGATAGCATGAAGACATAGGTGAAAACATGAAGACACAGGTGAAAACATGAAGACATACAGTTGGAAACATGAAGACACAGGTGAAAACATGAAGATACACAGGTGATAACATGAAGACACAGGTGAAAACATGAAGATACACAGGTGAAAACATGAAGACACAGGTGAAAACATGAAGACACACAGGTGAACACATGAAGACACACAGGTGAAAACATGAAGACACAGGTGAAAACATGAAGATACACAGGTGATAACATGAAGACACAGGTGAAAACATGAAGATACACAGGTGAAAATATGAAGACACAGGTGAAAATATGAAGACACACAGGTGAAAACATGAAGACACACAGGTGAAAACATGAAGACACACAGGTGATAACATGAAGACACCGAGGTGATAACATGAAGACACACAGGTGAAAACATGAAGACACAGGTGAAAACATGAAGACACAGGTGAAAACATGAAGATACACACGTGAAAACATGAAGACACAGGTGAAAACATGAAGACACAGGTGAAAACATGAAGATACACACGTGAAAACATGAAGACACACAGGTGATAACATGAAGACACAGGTGAAAACATGAAGACACAGGTGATAGCATGAAGACATAGGTGAAAACATGAAGACACAGGTGAAAACATGAAGACATACAGTTGGAAACATGAAGACACAGGTGAAAACATGAAGATACACAGGTGATAACATGAAGACACAGGTGAAAACATGAAGATACACAGGTGAAAACATGAAGACACAGGTGAAAACATGAAGACACAGGTGAAAACATGAAGACACACAGGTGAAAACATGAAGACACAGGTGAAAACATGAAGACACAGGTGAAAACATGAAGACACACAGGTGAAAACATGAAGACACAGGTGATAACACGAAGACACAGGTGAAAACATGGAGACGCAGGTGAAAACATGAAGACACAGGTGAAAACATGAAGACACAGGTGATAACATGAAGACACAGGTGAAAACATGAAGACACACAGGTGAAAACATGAAGACACAGGTGAAAACATGAAGACACACAGGTGTTAACATGAAGACACAGGTGAAAACATGACGACACACAGGTGAAAACATGAAGACACAGGTGAAAACATGAAGACACAGGTGAAAACACGAAGACACAGGTGAAAACATGAAGACACAGGTGAAAACACGAAGACACAGGTGATAACATGAAGACACAGGTGATAACATGAAGACACAGGTGAAAACATGAAGACACAGGTGAAAACATGAAGACACACAGGTGAAAACATGAAGACACAGGTGAAAACATGAAGACACAGGTGAAAACACGAAGACACAGGTGAAAACACGAAGACACAGGTGAAAACACGAAGACACAGGTGAAAACACGAAGACACAGGTGATAACATGAAGACACAGGTGAAAACATGAAGACACACAGGTGAAAACATCAAGACACAGGTGATAACATGAAGACACAGGTGAAATGGACTCCTCCTGAACAGATGGCGCCCCAGAGAGGCGGAGCCGACCCTATTGCTCCAGCCGACTTCAAGGGGTTAGGGTCAGCGTCCTACAGGCTGTAGCGATGTGCCTCCTAGCGGCGGGCGCTAGCTGCTTGTAGCCGCTAAGCTAACGGTGATCTGTGTGAGCTCTATGCAGACGACTCCCTCATTAACACAACACCACCTCACTGAGAAGAAACACGCTAGGAGGAGAAGAACATGCGTGGCTTCATCAGACCTGCACACGGAGCTGCAAACCCTGACAGACATTCCTCGGCGTGTCTTACCCAGAAGCCTCGGCGGGACTGAACTGAGTGAAGGAGATCAATGGGGGGATTATGGTCGACCGTGGCGCCGTTACAGATCCAGAGGCTTCCTTTGATCCGCTGTCGGCGCATCCGAGAGGTCCCGCTGCCGATGATAATGATGCTGAGGCCCCGGCCTGCCCCCCCCACCTCAAACCCACCCCACTCCCCCCTCCTCCCGCCCCACTCCCCCCCGCCACAGAGAGAAAAGCCCGGCCTGTGGGGGGGCTGAGTGGGATTCACACAAATTTATCCCAACAAATGTTGTTTTCTACCCGGAAAAGAATGTTATTGATGCAACAGCAGTGTGTGTGTGTGTGTGTGTGTGTGTGTGTGTGTGTGTGTGTGTGTGTGTGTGTGTGTGTGTGTGTGTGTGTGTGTGTGTGTGTGTGTGTGTGTGTGTGTGTGTGTATGCTCCAGCAGTTTCCTCCATCACATTAGATTCAGCTGAACACCTCTGTCCTCTTTCAAGGACACCCATCTCTGCTGCACGTCTCTCTCTTTTTCTCTCTCTCAAATGCACACACACACACACACACACACACACACACACACACATACACACACACACACACACACACACACACACACACACACACACACACACACACACACACACACACACACTGGCACTCCCTCTCACTCTTTGTGACAGTGTCGGAGACGGCTGCTGACATTCTGGACAGTTAAAGGCTTAAAGTGGAGTGTGTGTGTGTGTGTGTGTGTGTGTGTGTGTGTGTGTGTGTGTGTGTGTGTGTGTGTGTGTGTGTGTGTGTGTGTGTGTGTGTGTGTGTCTCAAAGGCGCTCAGATAACACCTCCTCTTCTTCTTCATCTTATCTGAAGGAGTGCTGTCCTGCACCGCTGCCTCCTCGTCCAACCGGGTGTCGGCCGGCGACTCTGATAATCCCACTTTGATAATCCCACTCTGATAATCCGGCTCTGTTAATCCGGCTCTGTTAATCCTATGTGAGGTCAATAATCTCTTAATTAGTGCTAAAGGGGAATTAGATTAGGCTTTTGTTCATTACAGAAACAGCTCTAGTTAACCAGATTAGCGCTGTGTGGATTAGGAGGGATGAGGAGGAGACGAGGAGGTGAGGGAAGGAGAGAACGGCTGCGTCTGATTGGCTGTCAGTCAGGTGAGGAGAAGGATGCCAGGGCTCCCTATTGGCGGCTGAGCAGGTGGGGGGGGGGTGTCTGGAGGCTCGACAGTTCAACAATACAGGGTGAAACACACGTAATCTCAGTCGCCTCGGCATCACCACGGCAACAGCCTCTGGCCAACACGCCTCCTCCAGCATCCTTCTCTCCTCTCCTCCTTCTGCTCCTGAAGAGTTTTTCTCTTCATCTTCTTCATTTGATGGACCCCCGCTGAGACGAGTCCATCCCTCTCTCTTTCTCCCTTCTTGCCCCCCACCCCCACCCCCACCCGTTACCCCTCCTCCCTTCTTTACCTCCGTCTCCTCTCCGTCTATCCGGCCCAGCGTGGGTGGCTGACTTTAATGAATTCTCTTTTCTCTCTGCAGCCAGGCACTGATTTCTGATTGTAGAGAGGTGTGTGTGTGTGTGTGTGTGTGTGTGTGTGTGTGTGTGTGTGTGTGTGTGTGTGTGTGTGTGTGTGTGTGTGTGTGTGTGTGTGTGTGTGTGTGTGAGCCTGAAGGACACACACCTATAAGACACACCTCAGCGTCTCACTGCTTCCTCATCCCAGACGGAGGCTTCGAGTTACTTTAAAATACATTTACCCTCTTCCTCTTTCCCTTCGTTTCTCTT
>NC_090793.1:690000-692500 GCF_040054535.1 Antennarius striatus | reverse complement strand
GTGAGGAAGACCCTCAGGGTCTTTTGTCCGGTCGGACCGGAGCTCAATGTCCCGGGGGGGGGGGCGCTTTGATGCGCCTCATTAACGGGTGAGATTTACACCTGCTGCAGCATTCCAGCGGGACAACCCCCCCCCGGGGGTGTTTGTTCTGGATGATGAGCCTCTATCTATCTATCTATCTATCTATCTATCTATCTATCTATCTATCTATCTATCTATCTATCTATCTATCTATCTATCTATCTATCTATCTATCTATCTATCTATCTATCTATCTATCTATCTATCTATCTATCTATCTATCTATCTATCTATCTATCTATCTATCTATAATCTATCTATAATCTATCTATATTATCTATTTAACCTCTTTATTAATGGATCACCACCTCAGACAGAGGTTCTCTCCCCCTTTTACCCCCCACCCCTTAAATGCCCCTAATTGCCCCGTGTATTGACGCGTTGGTTCCGGTGTGTTAGCGCTCCGTGACGGGGCCCCTCCTGCATGGGGGGACATCTGTGGGGGGTCAGGGGTGAGGGCAGCCAGGGAGCTGTGTCCATCTGCCCCTCAAATACCCCAAACCCCGGCTGCCCCCCAGCAGACCGGTTCCAGTAACAGCACCAGTGTGTGGGGGGGGGTCCTTCAGCGGTTCGGACCCAAAGCGGAGGAAGAAGTTAATGCTAACGGAGAACGAGCCAATCACAAAGCACCTCCTGTTCCAGTGGGCGTGTCTTTGAATGAGGTGGATGTCCTCCAATCAGGAGCTGGAACACCAACAACGGGGTTACCTGACGGGTCAGGGCCTGGTGATGACATCATCCACCTATGCTCTATGTTAGGGGTCGGGGGTCAGGGGTTAGAGTTAGCTCCATGCTAACCTGTTACACCAGCTCAGCTCTATTTCTAGTCTCGTTCCTGTGACCCCCTCCTCTGTGGTGGGATCCAGGTTTTCTGGAGGGACCGCTGGAGGGGGGGGCGCCGCCTGCCCCCCGATGATAGGCCCCGCCCCCTCACACAAACAAAGGCTGTTGCTGTGGCGGAACGAAGCGAAACTGGCCCGCTGGCTGGGTTTGTTGGCCCACAGAGACCCTGAATATAGAGCAGCATCCTGCCTAATGAGGCACACACACACACACACACACACACACACACACACACACACACACACACACACACACACACACACACACACACACACACACACACACACACACACAGAACTTCTCGCTGCCTCCAGAAAACTTCTCCAGCTTCTCTTCTCCAACAAAGCTGAACGTTTCCCCAGCGACACGCCGACCGTTAGCATGAATCCAGCAGGGTTCCTCCTCTCCGTGACGCCAGGAACGCGCCGCAGACGAGATGAGTGTGTGCAGAAATAGGACGCTTAGACGGGGGGGGGGATGAAGAGACAGGCTTCCTTGGGGAGCGCTTTGATGGCGCCGGCTTGTAGTTTTATGGAATAGCCCCCATTTGTCTGAGTGGAGGGTCTGAGGTTATGTTCTCATCCAGAGGCGTGGCCCCCCAGCACTGATCTGTTTGTGTGTTATTGGGGGCAGAGATAATTGGGTGTTTCCTGCTGGGGGGGCTCTGAACAAACACTTGTTTTCCTTCTTTGATGACACCCAGAGCTGAAAATGTAGAACACAAACAGCATCTGTTTATCACACATTCACTGTCTGCTGCAGAGCGCTTCAGCTTCAGCTTCTGATTCAGCTTCAGCTTCAGCTTCTGATTCAGCTTCAGCTTCAGCTTCAGCTTCAGCTTCAGCTTCTGATTCAGCTTCAGCTTCGGATTCGGCTTCAGCTTCAGATTCAGCTTCAGATTCAGATTCAGATTCAGCTTCTGTTCCTGTTCCTGCTCCTGTTTCTGCTTCAGCTTCGGCTTCAGCTTCTGTTCCTGTTTCTGCTTCAGCTTCTGCTTCAGCTTCAGCTTCAGATTCAGCTTCAGATTCAGATTCAGATTCAGCTTCTGTTCCTGTTCCTGCTCCTGTTTCTGCTTCAGCTTCTGCTTCAGATTCAGATTCAGATTCAGATTCAGATTCAAATTCAGCTTCTGCTTCAGCTTCAGATTCAGATTCAGATTCAGATTCAGCTTCTGTTCCTGCTCCTGCTCCTGTTTCTGCTTCAGCTTCTGCTTCAGATTCAGATTCAGATTCAGATTCAGATTCAGTTTCAGCCTCTGCTTCAGCTTCAGCTTCCACATGTTGTTTCCTCCTGATCGACACAGCGTGGTTGACGGGGACACATTGATCCGCATTGATAACTCTCGATCAGACTGATCACCTGAAGGCCCATCGATGCTCCTGTACGGGTGAACACAGTCCTGTGACTGATGATGGTTACCATAGCAACACAAACATCGGCCGTGGGAGGAGATGAACAGGTGAGGTCAGGGATGGAGTCATGTGACAGACGTGTGACATCAGCAGGACCGCCTGCAGACGCCGGAAGAACCAGGAAGGGTCCGGATCAGGCTGATCCGCATCCGACCAGCTGTGAC
>NC_090793.1:675000-685000 GCF_040054535.1 Antennarius striatus | reverse complement strand
CCCCCCCCCATTAACGTAAACACGCACCGGAAACTCTCCGGTATTCAATCCTCCCGGTTCGGACGGGAGCGCGCAGGAATCCGCTCCGGTTGGAGTCCTTCAGAAGTCCCTGTCCCCCCCCCCCACCCCCCAGCAAAGCGCTCATTGGTCACAGCGCCGCTCATTTGCATGCCTCCCCCTATAAAGCCTCCCGCAGACGCCGCAGCCCTGAGAGCGGACCCCCCCCCGGAGGAGCGCGGATGAACCTCGCTGCGTCTTTACGCGCAGACACAACCGGAGTTCCGCCTCAACTCTACCGGAACCGCCACGACCCGGGACCGGAGCGGTCCGGGCTGATCACGTGATGATGACCGGAACCGGACGGCTGTGGGTCGCGTGCGTCTACCTGGCGATGGCCGCGGGGGCGCGCGGGAAAACCGTGAAGTACCAGACGTGTGAAGAGGACGCACCGGGGACGGTGATCGGTAACTTGGCCAAGGACGTCTCCCCCTCCCCCCCCGCGGGGGGGTCCCGGAGCAGCTTCAGGATGATGAAACAGTTCAACTCGTCGTTCGTCCGCCTGCGGGAGGGGGACGGCCAGCTGACGGTGGGGGAGCGCATCGACCGGGAGCGGCTGTGCCGCCGCGCCGCCCGGTGCCTCCTCGCGTTCGACGTGATCCGGTTCTCCCGGGAGGGAGGGGGGGAGTTCCAGCTGCTCCACGTGGAGGTGGAGGTCCGGGACATCAACGACCACCCCCCCGAGTTCCCCCGGAAGGAGTGGAGCCTGGAGCTGTCGGAGAACACCGCCGTGGGGGCGCGCGTCCCGCTGGACTCGGCGGTGGATGATGACGTAGGAGCGAACTACATCCAGACCTACCGGCTGTCCGCGGACCCCCACTTCACCGTGGACGTCCTGAGCCGCGCGGACGGGGTCAAGTACGCGGAGCTGGTCCTGATGAAGGAGCTGGACCGGGAGACGCAGGGCGCGCACACGCTGGAGCTCGTGGCCGCGGACGGCGGGACCCCGTCCCGCAGCGGAACCACGCGCGTTCACGTCAAGGTGAGAGACTACAACGACAACAGCCCGGTGTTCGAGCGGAACAGCGTGTCGGTGGACGTGCGCGAGGACGCGCCCGTGGGCGCGCTCCTGCTGCAGCTGCGGGCGGAGGACCCGGATGAGGGTCCGAACGGGGAGGTGGTGTTCGGGTTCGGGGAGCAGGTCCCGGAGGAGGTGCGGCGGCTGTTCCGCGTGGACCGGAAGTCTGGGCGGCTGACGCTGGGGGGGCCGCTGGACTTCGAGCTGAAGACCACCTACGAGCTGCACGTGACCGCCACCGACCTGGGCCCCAGCCCCGCCCCCTCCACCTGTAAGGTGGTGGTGCAGGTGCGCGACGTCAACGACAACCCCCCCGAGGTGTCCATCACCCCCATGACGTCCATCACGGCGGGCGTCGCTTACGTCACGGAGGCGGCGGCGCGCGAGAGCTTCGTGGCGCTGGTGAGCACCGCGGACCGGGACGCGGGGGCCAACGGACAGGTGCGCTGCAGCCTGCACGGACACGCCCACTTCCGGCTGCAGCAGGCCTACGAGGACAGCTTCATGATCGTCAGCACCGGGCCGCTGGACCGGGAGGACATCCCGGAGTACAACCTGACGGTGGTGGCCGAGGACCTGGGCGCCCCCCCCCTCAGGACCGTGACGCGCTACACCATCCGGTTAACGGACGTGAACGACAACCCCCCCGTGTTCGGCCAGCCGCTGTACGAGGTGTCGGTGCCGGAGAACAACGCCCCCGGGGCGCTCATCGCCACGGTGGGGGCGCGGGACGCGGACACCGGGGCCAACGGGGAGGTGAGCTACCGGCTGGCGGACACGCCCCCCCCCTCGGGCCCGCCGGTGTCCACCTTCGTGTCGCTCGACCCCGCCACCGGCGCGCTCTACGCGCTCCGGAGCTTCAACTACGAGGTGACCAAACACCTGGAGCTGCGCGTGACCGCCACTGACGGCGGGGCCCCGCCCCTCTCCGGCAGCGCCGCCGTGCGGCTGAGGATCGTGGACCGGAACGACAACGTCCCGGTGGTCACGCGCCCGGCGCTGGTCAACGGGTCCGCGGACGTGCCGCTGCCGCGCGACGCGCCGAGCGGCTACGTCGTCACGCGCGTGGAGGCGCGCGACGCGGACGAGGGCGTGAACGCGCAGCTGACGTTCGGGCTCGCCCCCGGGGGGCCGTCGCTGTTCTCCGTGGACACAGACACCGGGGAGCTCCGCCTCAACCGGGCGCTGAGCGGCGACGTGCACGAGCCGCTGCGCGTGACCGTGACGGTGACGGATAACGGGACACCCGCGCTCAGCTCCTCCGCCGTCCTCCGGGTCCTCATCGTGGCGGGGCCCCCGCCGGGCCACCGGGCGGCCGCGCGCCCTCCGGGTTCCGCTGGGGGCGAGGCGCGCGCCCCCCCTGGTGGCGCGTGGGACCTGTCGGTGGTGATCATCGTCGTGCTCGCGGGCAGCTGCGCGCTCCTGCTGCTCGCCATCGTGCTCATCGCCACCAGCTGCAACCGGCGCGCGCGCGACAAGACCGGGGACGACGGGGACGAGTACGGGGAGAAGGAGCGCGCGCCGGAGCGGGGGCGCGCGCACCTGGTGGACAACCCGCTGCTGCCGCTCCACGGGGGGGTCGTGGGCTTCGAGGACGCCGCGCACCCCCCACCCGGGGGGGGCGGGGATATGTGCTCCGCCTCTGAGGACGGCAGCGTGCACGAGCCCGAGAAGCCGCGCGGGAACAAACACGAGGTGAGTCACCTGGGACAGGTGAGGGAGGGGGCGGGGCGTGTCCGCGTTTTCCCAGTGGAGCCTAACCTTTCTGTCCCCCCCCCACCCACCCACAGGGCTACTCCGTGCTGCCCGGCTACGGCCCCCGGGGGGTGCGTCCGGTGACCGTCTGGAAGGGGAACGCCTACGCCACCATCACGGCGCGCCCCCCCGCGTTCAGCGGGAAGGACAGCGGGAAGGGGGACAGCGACTTTAACGACAGCGACAGTGACGTCAGCGGGGACACCGGCCCCAAGAGGGAGGGGGGTGCTCCGGTGGGGGGGGGTCAGAACGGTGAGTGATGAACCGACAGGAGGGATGAAGGCTGAATGTTGTCATGGTGATGTCTAACCCCCCTCCCCTCTCTTTTGCCCCCCCCAGCCCTGTGGGCGTGCACCAGTGAGTGTAAAGTCCTGGGCCACTCGGACCGCTGCTGGAGCCCCACGGGGGGGAGAGCCCACGCCACGCCCTCCCCGGCCCCCACCCTGTCGTCCTTCGGCGTCCCCCCCAGGACGGCCTCCCTGCCCCGGGACCCCCACCGGAGGGACAACTACTACCAGGCACACCTCCCCAAGACGGTGGGGCTGCAGAGCGTCTATGAGAAGGTTCTTCTGGGGGGGCTGGACTACGTGCTGGTGACCCCCCCCAGTGACGCCACGCTGCCCGTCTACACCCCCACCCCCACGCACCGCCCCAGCGGCGACGCGTGAAGCCCACACTGATCAGTGTTAACTTATTGATGGGAGGTGTTTGTTGTCTGTTGCCATGGAGACGGATCCATAAAGTTTTGTTCTGATGTGTTGAAATGTCAAATTTGATGTCCATTAAATCACTTTGAGAACTGTTTTTTATTGGGGGGTGGGGGTGGGGGAGGGAATGAATTGTATCATATGCAAGTTTTGTAAATAGAGAGGATTTATTTTTATAAATAATGATCAGATGTCATTGATTATCGATTATTTAACGGATCTATCAGAGTGAAATCATCTGTACAGGTTTTTTATTGTCACGTTTGAAGTGGAATAAAGTTTTTACTGTTCTGACGGGTGGTCACGTGGTCGATGGGATGCGGATGAGACGCGCGTGCACGTCCCGCACCGGGAACGACCGACAGGGGGCGCCGTTAGTGCAGCGCGAGCCTCCGTCCTTCAACCAGAGAAGGTCAGCTGACTTCAGTCTGCTGCGGAGGGGCCCAACACACACACACACACACACGATGACGTCATCAGCTCCAGTCTGTTGTTTCCTTTCTGAATCAGTGGCAAAGGACCAATCACCAATAGATCAGTGATCAATAAGTTCCGTCTGACCTTTGACCCCCCGACTGACTTTAATTTCTCTTCTAAAAGTGATTTAGTTGTTTCCATGGAAACCTGATTATAAGGTCACCTGTTACACCTGTGAGTCCAGGTGACATGGGTCATGTGACACAAGACAGTCATTACCATGACAACAACAACAACAGAAACAAATACAGCAACAGCATAAACAACAACAGCAAAAAACAACAACAGCAATAACAAGAACAGAAACAACAACAACAGCAGAAACAACAACAGCAATAACAACAACAACAGCAGAAAAAACAACAACAGAAACAACAACAGAAACAGCAGCAGAAACAACAACAGCAATAACAACAACAAAAACAGCAGAAACAACAACAGCAGAAACAACAACAGCAATAGCAACAACAGCAGAAACAATAACAACAGCAGAAACAACAACAACAGCAGAAACAAAAACAGCAGAAACAACAACAGCAGAAAAAACAACAGGAGCAACAACAACAGTAGAAACAACAACAGCACAAACAACAACAACAGCAATAACAAAACCAGAAACAATGACAACAGCAATAACAACAACAACAGCAGAAACAACAACAGCAATAACAACAACAACAGCAGAAACAACAACAGCAATAACAACAACAACAGCAGAAACAACAACAACAGCAGAAACAACAACATCAGAAAAAACAACAGAAACAACAACAACAGTAGAAACAACAACAGCACAAACAACAACAGCACAAACAACAACAACAGCAATAACAAAAACAGAAACAACGACAACAGCAATAACAACAACAACAGCAATAACAACAGCAGAAAAAAACAACAAAAGCAGAAACAACAACAGCAGAAAAAACAACAACAGAAGCAACAACAACAGTAGAAACAACAACAGCAGAAACAACAACAGCAATAACAACAACAGCACAAACAACAACAACAGCAATAACAAAAACAGAAACAACGACAACAGCAATAACAACAACAACAGCAGAAACAACAACAGCAATAACAACAACAGCAGAAACAACAACAGAAATAACAAAAACAGAAACAACAACAACAGAAATAACAACAGCAACAGCATAAACAAAAACAGCAGAAACAACAACAGTAGAAAAAACAACAGAAACAACAACAACAGTAGAAACAACAACAGCAGAAACAACAACAGCAGCACAAACAACAACAGCAATAACAACAACAGCACAAACAACAACAACAGCAATAACAACAACAGCAGAAAAAACAACAAAAGCAGAAACAACAACAGCAGAAAAAACAACAACAGAAGCAACAACAACAGCAGAAACAACAACAACAGAAACAACAACAACAACAGCAACAACAACAACAGCAGAAACAGCAGCAGAAACAACAAAAACAGCAGAAATAACAACAGCAATAACAAAAACAACAGCAAAAACAACAGCAGCAATAACAACAACAACAGCAGAAAAAACAACAACAGAAACAACAACAGCAGAAAAAAACAACAACAGAAGCAACAACAACAGCAGAAACAACAACAACAGAAACAACAACAGCAACAACAACAACAGCAGAAACAGCAGCAGAAACAACAAAAACAGCAGAAATAACAACAGCAATAACAAAAACAACAGCAGAAACAACAGCAGCAATAACAACAACAGCAGAAAAAACAACAACAGAAACAACAACAGCAGAAACAACAACAACAGCAGAAACAACAACAGCAGAAACAACAACAGCAATAAAAAAACAGAAACAACAACAACAGCAGAAACAACAACAGCAGAAACAACAACAGTAATAAAAAAACAGAAACAACAACAACAGCAGAAAAAGCAGCAGAAAAAACAACAGCAATAACAACAACAACAGAAGCAACAACCGCAATAACAACAACAGCAATAACAACAACAGCAATAACAACAACAACAACAGCAGAAACAACAACAACAGCAGCAGAAACAACAACAGCAATAACAACAACAAACAACAACAGCAGAAACAACAACAGCAATAACAACAACAAACAACAACAGCAGAAACAACAACAACAGCAGCAGAAACAACCACTACTAATTAAACAACACAGAAGCAACAAGATGACGATGAAAGAATTTTTGTGTGAACCAGACGACTGTTGGGGGAGAGAGAGAGGGGACCGGGCCAGAGGGGGGCAGGACGGGGGGCGGGGCATGGGGGGAGGTTGGGGGCGGGACAGGGGGAGGGGGTGGCGGTGTAGCTGCGTCCTCAGGTGCTGGTCTGCTGGTCTCCAGTCATGGTCGGGAGCTCAGAGAAAGAACCGATCGCCTCGGCGGGACCGGAGGACCTGCAGCAGTTCCTGCCCCCGGTGAGTCCCTCCCCAGCGGCCCTACGGGGTACGTTCTCTAGGGGGTGTTAGTGTGGGGGGGCTTCTTGTTGTGAACCTTGTTGTTTGTTTGTTTGTTTGTTTACCGTAGGCCTACTCGGCCGTGGCGGTGAAGCCCGCTGCCACCGGACGCTTCCTGAAGGCGGGGGTCGCCGTGCTGATTGCGGGGGCCCTGCTGCTGCTGTTGGGGGCCGTGGGGGCGTTTTACTTCTGGAACAACAGCGAAAAACATGTGAGGACAATAACAAATGTTCTGTTGACCGGTGTGACGTGTCCTTTATGGGGGGGTTCAATGTTTTTGATTAAACAGGAGCAATAAAGATTGAACCCATTTGAATTCGACCCCGCAGCCGTCCCCCCAGGAGGAATTTGTTCAGCGTCCAAACACTGAAAGTCAAACAGTGGAGAAGCCGCCGCTGAATGGGGGCCTTGTGTGAGCCGGGGGGGTGGGGGGTGTGAGGTGGGGATGGGGGTGGGGGGGCTGTGGTCCAGCTGATGCTCCGGGACCAGGAGGTGCCCCGTAGACGTGAGCGCCACTTTCTCCAAACCATCCCTGAATAAGTCGTGTGGGGGGGGGGGCTTGACTCCCTGGACCCCCGGGCCTCACATGGTTTTCTGCCCCCCCCCCTGCAGGTGTATAACGTTCACTACAGCATGAGCATCAACGGAAAGGTGGAGGAGGGCGCCATGGAGATCGACCCCGCCCACGGCGTGGAGCGCTTCAGCACCGGCAGCGGGGGGGACCGGGCGCTGGAGGTGCACGACTTCCAGATCGTGAGTCAAACTACCCCCGCCCCCCCGACGGGGCGGGGCATGGGAGCAGAAGTCCATCTGATTGGACCCCCCTCAGGGCCGTTCGGGGTCCGGATTCATGATCCTCATGAACCCGACCGGAGCGTTTGACCTTTGATCAAAGCGTCCAATCAGACGCACCCGGACAGGAATGACTCCGCCTCTCCCCCTCTCCCCTCTCTGACCTTTGACCTCTGCAGGGGATCACTGGGATCCGGTTTTCGGGCGGAGAGAAATGCTACATCAAGAGCCAAGTGAAGGCCCGCCTGCCGGACGTGGAGACGCTCAACAAGGAGGCGGTGACCTTTGACCTGGTAGGCTCTGTTTCTCGACCTTTTGACCTCGTGAGAAACATTTTCTGTCTGTTAAAACTTAGAAATTCTTACAGCAGCGACAGTCTAGCACTTAAAATAAACTTATTATAGCCTGGTCACTTATTAGCACATGCCATGCTAACATTAGCTCATGCTATGCTAACATATGCTAAAGGGATGAAAGCTGCTAAACATCAGGTACCATGTGATCGATCAGGAACTGATCAGTTTGATCCGCTGATACCAAACCTGCAGCGGATGAGCTAATGCTAATGCTACCACTAGTGCTAACAAACACCTGACCTGTCACGATCCCAGAGGACACGCCCCACTCCCCTGCTCTGATTAGAAAGTCTTTACGAACCCTGAGTCAGCACATTGAAACGGACCAATCAGAGACTTCACTGAGGACAACAAAGGGTTAACGGTTGTTTATTGTTATGTTGATGATCCTCTGTTGTTTACTGACACAAAGTAAACACAAACATACACACCATGATCGACCAGAACACACAGGTGTGTGTGTGTGTGTGTGTGTGTGTGTGGATATGAATATGTGTGTGTGTGTGTGTCGTTATGAATGTGTGTGTGTGTGTGTGTGTGTGTGTGTGTCTGTGTGTGTGTGTGTGGATATGAATGTGTGTGTGTGTGTGTCGTTATGAATGTGTGTGTGTGTGTGTGTGTGTGTGTGTGTGTGTGTGTGTGTGTGTGTGTGTGTGTGTGTGTGTGTGGATATGAATGTGTGTGTGTGTGTGTGTGTGTGTGTCGTTATGAATGTGTGTGTGTGTGTGTGTGTGTCTGTGTGTGTCGTTATGAATGTGTGTGATTGCTCAATTGATTCTGTCAGATAATTAAAATCATTTAGTCTGCCTGACCCCCCCCCCACACACACACACTTAATTATCACGCAGGGCTGCTCTTATTGCCTCATAAAAGATCATTTATTTCGCGCGCGCGCGTGTGTGTGTGTGTGTGTGTGTGTGTGTGTGTGTGTGTGTGTGAAGCTTGTCGTTGCTGCAGGCTGGTCATCTGTTGTAATTTAGAATGATGTCAATTATGGGTTAGATAAGCCACACACACACACACACACACACACACACACACACACACACACACACACACACACACACACACACACACACACACACACACACACGGGTCAGATAAACGGGTCAGGGGGGAACCGGCTTCTGTTTGTCCTCCAGCCAATCATCTGAGCCCGAATGAAATCTGAAAGGTTGACGGAAACCTCCTCTAAACACGCCCCCTGCCCCGCCCCTTGAGGCCACGCCCCCTAGAGCATTAGAGTTAACCAGATCCGTTTAGTCGTGTTTACATGTTTGTTGTGATGTTTGCCCCCCCTGCCCCCCCAGGAGGATGAGGTGATGCCAGCCAGGTTCGAGGACGATCTGATCTGGGTGGCGGCCGACTCCCCCCTCACTGACTCCGCCTTCCTCAGCGCCAAGATAAAGGACCTGTGTGAAGACCTGCCCATCTTCTGGCTCCGCCCCACCTACTCCACCAGTAAGAACACAGCAGACACACAACAAGCTCCGCCCCCTCAGGCTGACACGCTGTGATGTCATTGGTGCAGGCGCTCAGAGGAAGAGGCGGGCTGCCGCCCCCCCCCGCCGGCGGCGCCAGGCAACCGGGATGGAGGGAGGGGCCGAGGAGGACGTGGAGGCGGAGTTTAACCCAGAGAACCCCTATCAGGTGGGTCCCAACACACCCCCCTCCTGGGGGATTCACATCTGCTGCCCCCCTGGGTGGAAATTGGTTGATGTACAGTATCACATGACCATCTGAACACGCGTGTTTGCCCCCCCCCCACAGAGAGGTCTGGAGGGCGAGCAGGACGGGGTGGGCGTGGGCGTCGACCCCATGCTGGACCACCAGGGGGTGTGCTGCCACGAGTGCCGCCGAGGCCACACCCACTGCCAGCGGGTGTGCGAGCCCCTGGGGGGGTTCCACCCCTGGCCCTACCACTACCGGGGGTGTCGGGTGGCCTGCAGGGTCATCATGCCCTGCAACTGGTGGGTGGCCCGCATCATGGGCCTGGTGTAGCCCCGCCTACGCGCCTGGGGATGGCCACGCCCCAGAGGAGGGCGGGGCTGGGTTTATTTAACCCCTCCCCCTTTATGGAGTCACGCATCGATTAAAAGTGAATAAACTTTTATTTTAAGAAAACACGGAGTTCATTCTGTTTTTGACTTCATCATAAACATAAACAACCCCTCCCTCCTCTGGTTGCCATGCCAACGGGGGAGGGGGCGGGGCTTCAGAGTTCTTTAAAGTCGACTTACGGCTCCAGAACTCTTTCATGACACTAAAGACTCTACAGCCGTCACGCTCACAGATCTTACCCACGATGCAAAGCGCTTAGCTCCTTTTGATGTCACACAGCCGCCTGAGGCGGGGGTAGGGTGTACGGATGGGGGGGGGGGGGCGC
>NC_090793.1:637500-670000 GCF_040054535.1 Antennarius striatus | reverse complement strand
ACAAAGCGATCAAAGCCGTGGCGTTCACTTCCTGCCGGCGTTCACTTCCTGCCGGCGTTCACTTCCTGTCGGGGCGTTGTGCGTTTCATCTCCATTGCTTTGGTATTAAATATATGTTTAAATCAATAGTTCACACATCAGAGGAGAAGCGCTCCTTTGAAATAGGGGGGGGGGCTCAGTTTATTCTATTAGGAAAGACAAAGTCGCTCCCTGGGGGGCCTTGCAGCCCCCCCTCCAGGAGAACCAATGGGAAGTGAGGAGAAACAAAGAGAAAAGAGGAATAAACGTTAACACGGCTGCACTGGAGGCATATCAGGGCCCGTGTGTGTGTGTGAGATCTACCTAATTGGCCCCCCTGAGGACCCCCCCCCCGTTTGGAGGCGTGGCCTCACCTCTCTGTCGCTGAAGCTGACGCTGACACCATCCTTCGGGGCGTTCTTCGTCATGACGGTGACGATGACCTGGGATTCTGTTTGGTACCAGTCGCGTCTGGAACACACACACACACACACACACACACACACACACACACACACACACACACACACACATACACACACACACCCCGCTCTAACAAACATCGGTATTGATTATTGATCGTAACATCAGGATAAACACGTGACTCACTTCACTGCTGGGGTCTGCTGGGTCCGACCCCCGTCAGAGGAGACGATGTGATGAAGAGGAGATGAAACCACAGATGAGAGAGAGAACAGGAAGCCCCCCCACATGAACGCCCCCCGGTGGCTGTGAAGGGAAACTCACCCTGCTGCTGTCGGTCGGCGGCGGTGCTGAGGAGAGGAGGAAGAGCAGGATGAAGAGTCCAACACTGACACACACCCACGTAAACACACTTAGACACGCCCCCACCCCTCCAACCCACCTGCCATCCTGTCCTCACAGCGCTGGAGCCACGCCTCCAACGACCTGTCAGAGGCTGTGGACAGAAAACAAGAACCAACTGATTAACATGTAACTAAATGTAACTACTCCTTAATGTAACTAATAAATGTAACTAAATGTAACTCAGTGTAATGTAACTAAATGTAACTACTCCTTAATGTAACTAATAAATGTAACTAAATGTAACTCAGTGTAATGTAACTAAATGTAACTACTCCTTAATGTAACTAATAAATGTAACTAAATGTAACTCAGTGTAATGTAACTAAATGTAACTACTCCTTAATGTAACTAATAAATGTAACTAAATGTAACTCAGTGTAATGTAACTAAATGTAACTACTCCTTAATGTAACTAATAAATGTAACTAAATGTAACTCAGTGTAATGTAACTAAATGTAACTACTCCTTAATGTAACTAATAAATGTAACTAAATGTAACTCAATGTAATGTAACTAAATGTAACTACTCCTTAATGTAACTAATAAATGTAACTAAATGTAACTCAGTGTAATGTAACTAAATGTAACTACTCCTTAATGTAACTAATAAATGTAACTAAATGTAACTCAGTGTAATGTAACTAAATGTAACTACTCCTTAATGTAACTAATAAATGTAACTAAATGTAACTCAGTGTAATGTAACTAAATGTAACTACTCCTTAATGTAACTAATAAATGTAACTAAATGTAACTCAGTGTAATGTAACTAAATGTAACTACTCCTTAATGTTAAATAACTGAATTTCTGACTGATTCTAGTTCCAAACATTACAGTTAGACAGAAAAAACATGTTTGTTTGTTTCTCTGTTCTAACATAAATCCTTTTCATTTGTCAGGTTATTAAACCCACAGAACTCCATCAATCAAGGATCAAACTATCAATCAATAAAGAAAAATAACATCAGACACAAGTTAGGACATTAACTTTGTTCACGTTTAGTCAGAGTTAAAATGGGCTGAACTACTGCATTGTGGGAAATGTAGTTTTTGTTCAAAGCACACTTTGCTCTATTTTTAGACACTCTCGAGGGCCAAATAAAACAATGTGAAGGGCCACATCTGGCCCCTGGGCCATGTTTTAAAGGTTCATCATGACAGCAACGGTTCTCCAACCAGGCTACTGCGTCCTGGTTGAATCCAGAACAACTCTGGACCCTTCAGGTCCCAACAGAACCCGAGGCGTCCTCTGTGAAGACGTGAGTCAGCGGTTCCGGTCCACTTTGGACTGGACGGTGAAGCTACTGGGCTCCAGCGCCAGAACAAATCACCCGTTTCAGCGTCTAAGGGCCACTCGTCAGCGTCAGAACCGACTGCTCCACTTAACCAAACTCTTTAAAGCACTTCATGTTTCAGCTCCCAGCGACACGGAACCGAGCGTTCGACTGAGGAGGCGTGGAGTCTGAAGGACGTGTCCAGAACTCCTGACAGACGTTTAAATCCATAGAACAATCACCTGACCTGCTGTTAAAATAACGTAGAACTCACTCTACCAGCCCTGGATGTTTTATCTAATAGCGAGGAGCAGTTTGTTTCTACTGTTTCTACATTGCTTCAACTTTTGTGCTCTTGATTTTTTAAACTCACGATCATTACATCTCACATTTTGGATCAAGAAGCCAAACTCACCATCCAGCTGGCGTCCCTGAGTGAAAGCAGCATGTGCTGACTCGTAGTTGTTAAGGTGGTATTCAGCGATTCTGTCGTCAGGGGCATAAAAAAATTACAAGATCACTAACCGGAGAGAAAAGCTGCACTTATCTAAAACTCAATCATGCATCTCCAGCTGGAACACACACCCCGCTCGCAGGAACGCCAGCGGGAGGCGGGGCTGGAGCTGCTGGGCTTTCTTGGCATCGTCGACTGCACCTGCAGACAGAAGACAAAGTATTCTTATGATGGAGTGACATCAGTGGCGTCAAACTCGTTTTCACCGAGGGCCACATCAGCATCACGGCGGTCCTCAAAGGGCCAGATGTAACTAATAAATGTCACTAAATGTAACTAATAAATGTAACTAAATGTAACTAATAAATGTAACTAAATGTAACTAATAACTGTAACTAAATGTAACTAATAAATGTAACTAAATGTAACTAAATGTAACTAATAAATGTAACTAAATGTAACTACTCCTGAATGTTAATTAACTGAATTTATGACTTAGGGGGCGGCAGTGGCTCAGCGGTAGAGCAGATGCCTCATAGACGGATCGCCCCAGCCATCGGTGGATCGAGTCCCGCCATGATGTCATCAGGAGTGTGAGCTGACAGTGGGAGGAGTCAGCTCACCTCCCAGCCACTGCTGAGGCGCCCTTGAGCAAGGCGCCGTCCCCCCTACAAGCTGCTCAAAATGGGGCACGTTCCGAAGCCGCTGCCCGTCACTCTGCCTCCCTGATGTGTGTAGTTTGATGTGATTGTACTAACTGCATGCTCACAGGCCCCCTTGTGTGCTGTGTTCAGGGGCCCTGTATACTTATCAACTAACCAAGTGACTTTGTAATTTCCCCCTGAGGGATCAATAAAGTATACTTCTTCTTCCTCCAAACATTACAGTTAGACAGAAAAAACATGTTTGTTTGTTTCTCTGTTCTAACATAAATCCTTTTCATTTGTCAGGTTATTAAACCCACAGAACTCCATCAATCAAGGATCAAACTATCAATCAATAAAGAAAAATAACATCAGACACAAGTTAGGACGTTAACTTTGTTCACAACGTTTTTATCAAAGTTAAAATAGGCTGAATTACTGCATTGTGGGAAATGTAGTTTTGGTCAAGACACACTTTAGATCTAGTTATTTTAGGACAATCTGACCTTTTCTGCTCTCACGGGCCACATTACATGATGTGGAGGGCCACATCTGGCCCCCGGGCTTTGAGTTTGACACATGTGCTTTACATTCACTTGGAGATGTAACCCAGAAGCTGCTGACTGGATTCACGGATGTGACAGGAAACACTGATGTGTGTGATTTAAACTGCTCCAGACCAAATCACACCTGAATCAGTTGTGTGTCCTGCTGGGTGTTTTGTTGAAGAGGGTTGTGAATGAGTGTGACGTTGTGTGTGTGACGTAGTGCTGTAGTTGTGGAGCAGTGTGACGTGTGTGTGTGTGACGTAGTGCTGTAGTTGTGGAGCAGTGTGACGTTGTGTGTGTGTGTGTGTGACGTACTGCTGTAGTTGTGGAGCAGTGTGACGTGTGTGTGTGTGTGTGTGTGTGTGTGTGACGTACTGCTGTAGTTGTGGAGCAGTGTGACGTGTGTGTGTGTGTGTGTGACGTACTGCTGTAGCTGTGGAGCAGTGTGTGGGCATAGGCCCGCTGGCAGAGCCACTCCACCTGGGTGTGGTCCTCCTGCAGAGCCTCGTTCAGGGTCTGAGGGGAGAAACAACAAAATAAAAACTCCCTGAATGCAAAACTGACTTCCGCTCTCACGTTAGATGACGTCATGAACGTGTTAGTGGCTAAAGCTAACCAGTCATGACTCATTTCTGCCTGAATTATCACAAATTTAGTTTAGTTTATTTGAAAAGGGACATTAATGGTGGTTATGTGCAATAACATGCTAACAAAGCTAACAGAGTGAAGCTACCATGACAACCAGCCGCTGCTTACGTAACCTGATGAAACAGGAAGCGCTAGCAAAGTTAGCTAACTACAGCAAAAGTGTCCAAATCAGCGCTAAACTCACAAACACGAACATTTCCGACATCCCTTTATATTAAATACACTAAAAGATTAAATTATTAAAGTTGTAACCCTTAAAAAGCCACCGGATATTGTGTGTGGTCAGTGGATGCTAATGCTAATGCTAATGTTTACCTCCAGAGCCTTCTGCGGGTCTTCGTCAATGAAGCTATCGGGGAAGCTGCTGGAGGAGAGAGGGGCGTTAGCCTGCGGTGGAGCCGAGATGTGGGGCTTTTTTCCGGTAACGGGCTGACGTTCGCTTACCGTTCGGTCGCCATGAGGCTTCGGTGGCGGTCGGCGGCGTTGTTAGGGTGTCAGGAAGGTTCTAGAAACAGGAGGACGACTGGAAACGTGATAGCGGCATGAGCCACGGCTGGAGCGCAGCGGCGGAGCGTCAACATCCCGCCCCGCGCCGGCCACCCTGTGCGCCGAGCGCCCCCTACAGGTCCGGAGGAGCCGCAGCAGGACACCGCAATACACGGCTGGAAGAGTTTGGTAGACAAAGATTTTTATTTTGCTCCTTATTTTTAATGACTATTTAATTCAAGCAGCATCAAAATTAAATAAAACAAAAAAAACCCCAAACAAACAGATTTGACACTTTAATAAGTGGTTAACTTATGGTTCATCATGTTAGCTTTGTCAAAAGAACCAATATAATAAAGTTTAATAAAACAGCATAATTCCTACAGCTTCAGTTTCTATTGATATTTTTTTATGTTAAGTGAAAAAATAAAGTAAAATAAATTGGAGAAACTCAAATGTGCTCATCACATTTACATCCATTTACTTTTTATTTTTATTATTTATTTTATTTATTATTTTTCTCCTGGTGTTTATCCAGTATTTATTCGTATTGTAATGCCTGAGCATTGGATATGTGCAATTTCCTCTGGGATTAATAAAGAACATATATATCTATCATTTGTAAAAATGTTTGTGCATGTGGAACATGTAAATGTGAGTAAATGACTGGATGAACTTTTCACAGACAATGATAAAATTGTTTATTATATCAATCTCTTTCCAAAACCTCTGGACTGCACAAAAGCAAAGGCATCAAAATAAAGCAACAGAAAATCCACCTCTCCCTCTGCTACGAGCTCACAAATCAACATCAAGTATGGAGAGGCCTCCTGATAAAGCACAGTGAGGGAATTCCAAATCAGAGTTTTGCATAAGGGATAAGGGTTCCCTGGGTGGGGGGGAGGGGGGAAGGCACAGTTCCAAGTATCTCCTAAACCGAGTTTATCCTCAGAGAAGCCGACCTGAATCCTGCAAGCTCATATTTCATTTAGAGTGAGGGGAATGTTTGGGGTCGGCTCCGTGAGGTTAAACTACGACGAGACGGAGAAATAAAACATCAAATCAACTTAGCATCACTTCATTACAAAAGTCCAGCTGTTTCACTCCTTGCATAGAGTTTACAGTCTGTGCATCGAAACACAAGGTTCAAACCTGAGGGAGACAATGGCAACAAGGCACAGTCAAGCATGTTCACGTACACCACATAAAAATATAAAGCTTTAGAGGTCCATATACTGTATGCATGTATATATGTCACACAGCTGTGTGCACACAAAGGCTAGCAGGTAGCAGGGCACTGCACAGGAGGAACTCCAGTGAAATTAAGGCTACACAATCGTTTCACTGGTGATTGTCGACAAAAGGAAGGCATCAGCTGAGCAGCAGCGGCGCTAAATCATCCTACAAAAACCATCCCTTGTTTTCAACGTTCACAAAACAACAGAAATCAGTCATCTTAACAAAAAAAACAACAACGTGGAATGTTTTCCCTCCACCAAGGGGACGGGAAGGACCGACGTCTTTAGGCACTTAGAAAAAGAGACGCGAAGCAGATGTAAACAGTAGTGCAAAGATAGTCATGAGGCGGAGGGATGAAGAAAGCACGAGAGTAAAGGCAGAGAAAGAACAGACGTGTAGCTCCAGGATGCTGGAGCAGAAGTGCGAGCAGTGGGGGGGGACTGCTGAAGGTGCGGGGAGGCGGCGGGTTCCAGTGCATGTCTGTTTTTGGTCTGGGACAGGAAACGGCGACACAGGATGGCCATGCGTGTTTTAAAAAACGCAACCTGCTGAAACAAAATGAGATTTTTGGTTCCTGATGACGAGTCGGACGTCAGGGGAGGAAGAGCCGATCTAGAATTCAGCAGGATGCAGCTCTGTGATTGGTCCTGAGTCAGGGGGAGTGTGTGTGTGTGTGTGTGTGTGTGTGTGTGTGTGTGTGTGTGTGTGTGTGTGTGTGTGTGTGAGATACAGCATCGGTCCTCTATTTGCTGGCACTGGCCAGAGGCAGCAGCTGTGGCGTCCCCGCTGTGTGTCCTGGATGGGACATCCCGTCGTCGGGGACGTCGACGCCCCCCCCGACGGCGGCCTGCCGCTCGCACAGACTCCCCAGGAGCTGGGCGGTCCTGAAGACGGAGGGGGGGCCGTTGGGCTGCAGCGACTGCACCTTGGGCAGGTTCTGGAGGGTGCGCAGCATCTCGGCCGACACGATGGGGAGGTGCTGCTCCTGGATCAGGCTGGCGCTGGCCGGGCGCGGGGCGGGGTCGCGCTGGCTCGCCTGCCGGGGGGGCGGCCTCGCCCTCTGGGGCGGGGCCGCCCGGGCATGGCAGGACGACATCTTCTTCTGCGGTGGGCGCGAGTCGTCCTCCTCCGCCGAGGCGTCGCCGGAGAGCGCGGCGCTGTCATCGGAGGCATCGCTTGCGCCCCCTCCCTCGTCGGGGTCATCCTCCTCCTCTTTGATGGCGTCGCCGTCGGTGATGTAGATCATGTCCTTGGGGAGGGAGGTGAACTGGTAGACCAGACGCTGGCCCTCCACCTTGTTCAGGATGCCCCTCTGGTAGTAGTACCTGCAGGAACACACAGAAGCAGCGTGAGCCACACTGGCGGGGGGCGGTGTTCACACCTGGTGTCCCCCCCCCGCTCTCCCTCCCCCCTACCTGAGTGCTCGCCCCATCGTTTCGTAATTCATGTCAGGCTTGTTCTTGTGTTTCCCCCACAGCCTGGCCACGGCTTTGGAGTTGACCAGCTTGAAGATCCCCGCCTGCGGATTGGTCCACTTGATGTAGCGGGGGCACACCTGGGGGTCCTGCAGCAGCTCCATCAAGAACTGCCACAGGTAGAGCGTGTTCCCTCCTGCAGACACACAGGAACAGAACAGAGGGTTCTGACCCGACAACAAGAACGACTTGAAGAAGAAGAGTTTCATGTGTTTGCTTTCAGCCTGATATTCACTGATCATCCATAAACACAAACAGGAATCATTAATTACTGATGACCTGATTTCCTCCAATCACTCACATCATGTTATGGATCAATTGTTTCATCAGAGATGAACAGGAAAAATATATCTACATAGTTCTATTTGCCTCGATAGAAAAGTAAAGCAGATAATGTTGGTGAAAGGGTGATGAAGAAGGAGCAAGGAGGAGGAGCAAGGAGGAGGAGCAAGGAGGAGGAGCAAAAAGCAAGGAGGAGGAGCTAGGAGGAGGAGCAAGGAGGAGGAGCAAAAAGCAAGGAGGAGAAGAAGAATTCCTGTTGGTGTGATGACATCAGTCACAACTTTAGCACACATGTTTGTGTGGATGTCTGTTTCCTTGGTTACGCTGTGGTGTGTTTGTGTTGTTGTTTGTTGACGTGAGACATGTCAACAAACACGGGTGTGCGGCGGTTCCTGCCGTGAAGCTCCTCCCCCCACGCCGTGGGGCTGAGCCAGTCGTGAGCGGTGGTACCTTTGTTGTACTTGTCCTTCTTCACGATGATGTCAGGGGTGGGGGACGCCGCCCTCTGAAGGCGGGGCTTCCTCCCTGACCAATGAGAGCAGCACATTTTGAAACACTTCCCTTCAGCTCTAATCAGCTGACAGGGGGGGTGCCACACACCTCGTTTCTTCTGCAGATGCATGGTGGTTTGGTCGGCGTGCAGCGGTGGCCACTGCGGCTGGTCCACGGCGCCCACGACCCCCTCCGCTGACACGGTTACCTGGGTAACAGGCGCAGTGATGACATCACCCAGCGACGGCAGGAAGGTCTGGGCTGCAGGACGACACAGACAGAGTCACAAACACGGCGTCACGCGTGACCGTCAAGAGGATGGCGGGGGCGGGGTGTCGCTGACGTCAGTGGGCGGGGCTTACAGTAGTGCTGCTCCAGCGACAGGGCATCATCACACTCCAGGAGGAGGGAGTCAGCGGCGACGAGCGTCTCCATGGTGTCGTCCTCCCCGCTGTCACACGGCTCCACTGGACCGCAGGGAGACAGGAAGTGGGCGGTTAGTCGGCTCCTGATTGGCTGGTTTAGCTGCAGGTATCACAACCACACACAGCCCGCCTCCAGGTGGGGGTGTTGGAATCATTCACACCTCCCTGAGAACAAACCGTCCCGTGTATCCGGTGGATTCACGCATCGTGACGTCGTAGTGACGTAGAAGTGACAGCCTGCTGTCATTTAGCTGCTAGCATCCATCCAGGCTAACTCACAAATAATAACAAAACAAGCAACACGTTCCTCGTCACAGACGTCAACGACTTCCGGTTTAACGTCAGCTCGTCACGTGACCACCGGAGGGACGAGTAGTAGTCAGGAATGAATCCGAGTGACATCACGTGACGTGACCGGACCGTGAAGCGTCTGCGAGCTAGCAGATGTTTCACGGGGAAAACGGCCAACGTGACGTCACAGCCGGACGTGACGTTTAACGGGGCGAGCGGACGAGACGCGTCCCGAACCGGTACCGGACAGCGTTCCGTTACCGCTGACCGGAGCGCCGAGCCGCTGCCCGCTTCACCGGCTCGGTCCAGACCGGAAGGAGAACCCGTGGAGACGGAACTCACTTGTGCTTGTCCTCCGGTGGCGGCGCTAACGGGTCGCGGAGCCGCGGACACATCCCGACATGATTCAGCAGCAGCCTTTACAGGCACGAGCCTGGAATGTTTTGCTTCACTTCCTGGATTCTGGCGGAGGGCGGGCCTAAGTGTGAGAGGCACGACTGCGCATGTGCACGATCATGTACACTCCGGGGAAAGGATTGACCCGCCCTAGCATACTTCTGATTGGCTCGCGTGGGTTAGGGTTCGCCTCAGGGGCTGGTGATTGGTTAAAGGGGCGGAGCGATGTAAAAATAAACCAATCAGCGGCAGAGTAAGGCGGGACATGGCGTCACCATAGTCGGGATCCACGATAGATGTTAATTTCAACTTAAATTATTTAAAGACAATAATAACAACACATTTATTATTATTGTTGTTGTTTTTTATATTTTATTATTATTATTATTATTATTATCATCATAGTAACGATAGACATCTGCTGCAGAGCTGCACTGAACACAATGACATTATATATTAGAAAATATAAATCGTTCCATTCATCTGACAAATCTAGTAAACACAGTGAGGATGAGCCTGAGGTCAGTGGGTTTAGCGACGCCCTGGTGACGGGTGTGTGTGTGTGTGTGTAGTGATTGTTGAAGTGTGTGTGTGGCACACACTGACCTTTGAGCAGCTGCTGGTGATCCCCCCCCACCGGTGGCTGTTCGTAGGTGAGGCCTGCATAGGAGAGCAGGTGCTGATGAGGAACCTGCTCCACAATCACAGAGGGGTAATCTGAGTACACCTCCAGCTGACACACACAGAGTAATCAGGATTAGATTACATTAATCCGACAGCAGCAGCACCAGTCAGTCTGAACGCTGGCTTCTGGACTCACCTGTGGCAGGTTGATGTGGTCGCTGGCGAAGTCAAAGATGAGCTCTGACTGCTGAAGCATGGCTGCTGATCCGGAACCGCCGTGTCGCCTTAACGTGGTGAAAACAGCATCACACGTCTGTTAGCGTAGATCCGGCTTCTGAGCCTCCCCCAGGACCAGGACGCGGGTCGGTCTGGTTCCATGCAGCTCCGCCCGACAGCAGCTAACGGCGCGGCGAGCGCTAATCAACCCGAGGCTTCACAGGAAGCTCATGTTCGCTCGCTCTGCCTCCACGTTCAAAGAGGAAGTGGGGGCTGCTGAGCTGTCCTGTGGTCTGACTGAACCTGCCAGAGAAGAACAGACAGAACGTGTGTGTGTGTGTGTGTGTGTGTGTGTGCGTGTGTGTGTGTCGGGGCCCGGGGGGGCCCAACACACACCTACAGGGACGATCAGGTGGGAGCCGGTTTGGCGTTTTAATTAAATGGTCCATGTGCACAAACGCGGTCAGAGTGATCTGAGAGTGAGAGAAAAGTGCAGTGTCGGCCCCCCCCCTCCACGCTTCTCATTCTGCTCTTATCTGGCTCCTGGGGGGCCGACCCAGCAACAGGAAGGAAGCGTTTGCTTCTGCAGTGTGTGTGTGTGTGTGTGTGTGTGTGCCTGTTTGGCGTGTGTGTGAGATACCATTATGGGGGGGTTGTGGGGGGGCTCCAAACATCATGTCGTTGCACAATGTTCAAGGTTTCAGGGGCGTGATGTTCACATTCCTCACACGGGAACACGATCACGCCTTCACGCCGACGCATTCCTGTCCTCCCCCCCACCTGAGGGCAGCGTTCAGCATCAGCTGAAGAACCCCCCCCCACGAGAAAACGCTTCCAAGGAAGGATTTTAAGCATCGAGCTGCATTTTAATCCCATGAATCATCAAACCGTTCAGTTCCTGAGTGTTAAATACCCCAGCAGTGTGTGTGTGTGTGTGTGTGTGTGTGTGTGTGTGTGTGTGTGTGTGTGTGTGTGTGTGTGTGTGTGGCACAACATCGGTTATCACACAGGAAGCACAGCTTAGCGAGGAGGTGCCGCTTCCTGACTTCCTGTGCCAGCGGCGGCCTCGTCACGCTGGACTTCCTGTGAAGCGTCGCCACGGCGACACGTTTGAGCGTGGAGGGGGGAGGAGCCACACCAACGACAGCTGCATCCGACGACGGTTTCATCCCCCGTTGGATGCTTCTACCTGATGTTTTGTGTGTTTTTGGTTTGGCAATGTGATAAAATTCAGGAGTTTTACACACACACACACACACACACACACACACACACACAAACACACACACACACACACACACACACACACACACGAGCTCCAGCGCTTCAGGCCTCATCTGCAGAGCGAGCATGAAGCAAACTCAGAGCTCAGCTGGTTCTGATCCAAACACACACACACCTGAGGGTGTGTGTGTGTGTGTGTGTGTGTGTGTGTGTGTGTGTGTGTGTCTAACCCTAGCCCCCCCTCATCAGCTCTCTGGTCACATAGGTTCTCCTCTGTGGCCTCGGAGCTCGGATCCCAGTCTGTGAAGCGTCTGCCAGCCCCCCCAGGACCCCGATAAGCCCCCAGAACACTGTGTGTGAGAGATAGCACCAGTGTGTGTGTGTGTGTGTGTGTGTGTGTGTGTGTGTGTGAACTAGGCCACGCTGATAACAGGACGCCATGAGAGGGAACAGATAAGCCCCCCCTTGTTGCCCCGGGTAACAGCTCCTTGTTAAACCAACACAGTGAAATGTGGTGCGCGTGCACGTGTGTGCGCGCGCGTTGTTTTTTTTTTTAACTTTCTAAAACTGCGCTCAGAAACTCACGAGCCTACTTTCACTTTCCGTGTCGCGCGCCTCGGAGTGAACGTGTGTCGTCATCCTACCTGTAGGCTGACCGGCGGAAGTAGAAGCCTACCTGGGGGGTCCAGATGAGAGCCCCCCCTCGTCGCACCCCCCCCGCTCTGCTCACAGATCTGGGGTCAGCCTCGCGCGTGGATTCCCGCGTGCGGCGGAGGGACACACACCTGAGATCAGCGCAGGTGTGTCGGCTCTTCTTTTCCTCAGCTCCTCTCTGACATCACTTCCTCTCTCCCCCCCCTTTGTGAGCTCTGATTGGTCACCTGTGTTGTGAGTCAGGGTAACCATGGTGACCACTGTCAGCGTGGATCGAATGTAAACATGGGCGTGTCGACTGGACCAAGATCCGTCCGGAGTCACGTGATCTGCTCTCCACCACTCAGGGTGAAGTTCGGAATGGAGCGCGAACAGGAAGCGGAACAACGATCCGGTTTGTCTTCACTGGGTCCCTGTCGCCCCCCAGTGGACGAACACCGCAACAACACCCGCTCCACAAACCTGCATCTGCTCAGAGACCAAAACCGGCTCTGAAGCGCGTCCACATGGGGTCCGGGTGCACCGACACCGCCCTCCCCCCACAGCCAAACGCCCCACATATCTGGGTCCACCCCCAGACGTGTGATAAAGGCGGTTGCATAACTCTACCTGTCAGTCCCGTTTCAGGGAAACGGAACGCCGTTAGCACGCTGTCTCTGGGCAGATTCCGTCAGGGGTCAAAGGTCATGACCGAATCAAAAGTTCCTGATCCAGATCTCGAGGAAATGGACTGTCAGGAGGTGATCATCCAACTGATGATGACATCATCGCGATACAGGCGATGGGGGCGGGTCTTATGATGAGGCTGGAACCATTGTGAGGCTGATGTTCTCTGGCTCTGCTCTCGTCCCCCATCAGTGGAGAGGATCCAGAACAAACCCCCCCCCACACCCGTTCCACCATTCTTTATCTTTTTCCACTCGTCTGCAGGAATGATGGATGAGGCCGACGCCCGCGTTGTGATGACGGCTCAGGAGGAGGAGCTATTTCCTGGCGTGGTCACACGTGTTGAGGACGTTCCAGCGATCATCACATCGCTGATGGGTTCCATGACCATCTGTAACCGGGGGTAACCGCGAGGCATGTGACACGTGGCCCTCCGTGACGTGCGTGTGTGTGTGTGTGTGTGTGTGCGTGTGTGTGTGTGTGTGTGTGTGCGTGCGTGTGTGTGTGTGTGTGTGTGTGTGTGTGTGTGTGTGTGTGTGTGTGATTCACACCAGTGTGACATCGATGTGTGACCCAAGACAAACCTTTGAACGTCCGCGTGACGACGGCGGATGATTCTCCCAAACCTTCTAAGAGAACCACGAGAGGCTCGTTTGAGATGCTTTCAGTGTTTTCCGTGAAAACATGGAGACACGTGTTCCGCAGGACGTTCCTCCTGTTCCCCTCCCCCATGAAAACGTATTTTTCTTTGTCCTCCCAACACGAAGTCGTGATGGATCCAGAACAAACACAGGGAACCGAGCAGGAATGACGCGTGACGGATCACACCTACATCCAGCTTTGGCTTGGCCTGGAGCCGCCGAGGGGCTTTTCATCAGGACGGAACATTAACGTGAACCTAACGTTTAAGAAAAGCTAATACCACCCCGAGTAGCAGAGGGCTCTGAAAACCAAAGTTTAACGCAAAAAAATAGAACCTGGAGATACGAGTTTAACAAGTTCTGACATTTAACATTACTAAAGTCATTTAAACCCATTCCAGTCTTGCAAAAAAAGCGACTAACGCCCTGAATTATGTCGTATCCATCCGCCAACATGTGGTAAAGGACGAGACGCGGTCTCACTGATGTCATATCCATCCGCCAACACGTGGTAAAGAACGAGATGCGGTCTCACTGATGTCGTATCCATCCGCCAACACGTGGTAAAGGACGAGATGCGGTCTCACTGATGTCGTATCCATCCGCCAACATGCGGTAAAGAACGAGATGCGGTCTCACTGATGTCGTATCCATCCGCCAACATGCGGTAAAGGACGAGATACGGTCTCACTGATGTCGTATCCATCCGCCGACACGCGGTAAAGAACAAGATGCGGTGTCACTGATGTCGTATCTATCCGCCGACACACGGTAAAGAACGAGATGCGGTCTCACTGATGTCGTATCCATCCGCCAACACGTGGTAAAGGACGAGATGCGGTCTCACTGATGTCGTATCCATCCGCCGACATGCGGTAAAGAACGAGATGCGGTCTCACTGATGTCGTATCCATCCGCCGACATGCGGTAAAGGACGAGATGCGGTCTCACTGATGTCGTATCCATCCGCCGACACGCGGTAAAGAACAAGATGCGGTGTCACTGATGTCGTATCTATCCGCCGACACACGGTAAAGAACGAGATGCGGTCTCACTGATGTGGTATCCATCCGCCAACATGTGAAGAACGAGATGAGGTCTCACTGATGTCGTATCCATCCACCAATATGTAAAGAACGAGATGCGGTCTCACTGATGTCGTATCCATCCGCCAACATGTAAAGAACGAGATGCGGTCTCACTGATGTCGTATCCATCCGCCAACACGTGGTAAAGAACGAGATGCGGTCTCACTGATGTATCCATCCACCTGATGGGTTTCTGGGGTCCAGGGGGGGTCTTATCTATCTGTTCCTAAATGGACTGGTGGGGTGTTTATGGCGGGACTAGTTTTATGACCACTTTCCTGGTACGACAGGGTCACGCTGGACTGAGTTAGTGATCCGGTCGGCGTGTGAAGACAGTTTTTATAGTTCCTGCCGTGACGCTTCGTTCCGTCCCGTTAAACTGAACCACTGCTATAAAACACAGGGTGGGGGCCAAACGTCTCGTCATGATGGACCACATGTCCCACATGAAAACACCTGAGGTTCCTGGAGGGGGTGATGTCATCAGCCACACCCGACTGGACCGGAGACCTTGGGGGTTACCGGGGGGGGGGGCACCACCTGTGTCCCGTCTGACCGACAGACAGACAGGAACGCAGAGGAGGGAAACGAAAGAGAGGGAAGAGGAGGAAAAACAAGCTGCAGCAGATTGAAGGGGGGGGCGTCGACAGTGGGGGGGTTTAAAGAGGGGGGGGGGCATCACAGGACAGAGGACGTCTTACAGTTGATGGGACATGCGTGACGCTGGTTAGCCTGGGGGAACATTCCCAGGTCAGACATCACAGTGATGCTCTGTGTTAGCATTAGCATCACATGACAGCGCCTGCCGTCACACTCAAATCAGACACACACACACACACACACACACACACACACACACACACACACACACACACACTCATAAACGATTCGCTCTGGGCGACCTCAAAAGAACGCCACGCCCGACTCGTTTCCTGTTTACAAAGTTTAGCTTTTTATTTATTGCAAAAAAACAACCCCCCCCCTCCTCCTCCTCTTCTTCATCTTCATCACGATGGAGGGGAGGAGTCATGTGACTATAAGGCGGGGCAACTGTTTCTGGGGTACTACAAAAACATGTTCACACAGTTTAAATCAGTCAGTAGTTCAGGAAACAACAAACACTTAAAGGCTCGACGTCACAGGTGAGACCAGGTGTGTAAGACACGCCCACATGTGGGGGGAAACAGGAAGTAAAATCAGTTTAAAGATGACATCACCGGCTACACTCTTTCAGGTGCTGCTAGGGTGTTAGCAACCTTAGCTTAGCGCTCAAGTCCGAAGTAACTTTCACTGTTCATTCATTCATTCATTCATTCATTCATTTTGTTTGTTTGTTTATTCATTCATCCATTTGTTTCTTCGTTCATTCATGCATTCATTCATTCATTTGTTCATTCATTTGTTCATTCATTCATTCATTCATTTTGTTTGTTTCTTTGTTCATTCATTCATTCATTTGTTCATTCATTCATTCATTTATTCATCCATTTGTTTCTTCGTTCATTCATGCATTCATTCATTCATTTGTTCATTCATTTGTTTTTTCGTTCATTCATTCATTTATTCAGTCATTCTCTGCAGCCTATCCTTTGCAGGGTGGCGGCTGCAGCTGACAGCGGTGGGCGGGGCTTCTCGTTCTCTTGGACTCATCAGGTGACCTCTGACCCCGCCCGCCCCTTTCACACCGGTTCACCCTGGTACTCAGGATGAAGGGCGCCTGACTCCTTAGTGATTAAAAGCAGAGGAAGACTTCCTGTGATGTCATCGACAGGGCAACAGAGGGCAGTCATTGTTACCCTCCTGTCAGCAGGTGGGGGCTCACCTGTGTGTCTGTGGGCGGGTTTCTCAGCAGGAGGATTACAAACCTGGACTGTTCTCTCCAAACGGTGGAAGGATGAGGGCGTGGCGGGTGTGGGTGGGGCGTGGTGGGATGTGGGTGGGGCGTGGTGGGATGTGGGTGGGGCGTGGTGGGATGTGGGTGGGGCACAGTGGGATGTGGGTGGGGCATGGTGGGATGTGGGTGGGGCATGGTGGGATGTGGGTGGGGCGTGGTGGGATGTGGGTGGGGCGTGGTGGGATGTGGGTGGGGCGTGGTGGGATGTGGGTGGGGCACGGTGGGATGTGGGTGGGGCACAGTAGGATGTGGGTGGGGCGTGGCGTGGCGGGTGTGGGTGGGGCATGGAGGGGCGTGGTAGGTGTTTTGGTTCAAAGTGGATCCAGATTCAGGGGCAGGTCCAGGTGTTTAATGTTTCCTCAGCTTTGAGGAGGGCAGGGCAGAATAGGGCGGGGCAGAATAGGGCGGGGCAGAACAGTGTGGGGCGGGGCAGGAGCCAGGAGAGCTGATTATGGAGACTCTGGCGCTGCGGGATAAGAGCCCCCAGCTGAGGGCCGTCATAGACGGGTTGTGTTGGGTCCCTGGCCCCGGGGCGGCCCCTCGTGCCCCGGGGTGGCCCGTCCTGCCCCTGGCGGCCCCCCCTGCCCCTCCGGGGCCCCCCTCAGGCGGTGGTGGACTTGTTGGTCAGGCGGGAGTTGCTCTGCTCCGTGCCCTTCATCTTCAGACACAGCTGCTTGTCGTCCATCAGCATCTCCTCCGGGAGGCACCAGCAGCACAGGCAGGACTGGGGGGGGAGAGGAGGAGGTGAGGAGGGACAGGCCCCGCCCCCACGAGCAACGCTCAATGCTAACGGCTAACCGTGGTTAGCTTTGTTATTTAAATCATTAAAAATTGTTGTTTTACAGTGTAGGAACAGACAACAACCAGGATTTGAAGTGAATTTTCTCAAAGTCTCATTTGAATAAATGGGCGTGTCCACACAGGTGGGCGTGTCTTACCCGGAAGCAGTTCTTGAAGCGCTTGCTGACCATGTAGAGGGCGATGGGGTTGATGCAGGAGTTCACCGACGCCATGTTGATGCCGATGTAGTCCAGCACCAGGAAGAAACTGAAACGGACACGTTAGTGGCCCCGCCTCCTCACGCCACCCTCCCCGCCCACTGTGGGCGTGGCCCTACCTGAGCAGCTCGCAGCGGTTGGGGTCCTTCTCGTCGTAGATGGTCAGCTTCAGGATGCGGCTGAGGTGCAGCGGCAGCCAGCAGAGGGCGAACACGAGCACCAGGCAGAAGACCGTCTTAGCCACCTCCCGCCGCTGGACACACACACACACACACACACACACACACACACACACACACACACACACACACACACACACACACACGCACGGCACCACTTTGATTAGCTCTCGCGCTAACTCCTGACTGGTTAGCGTTCTCATCATCAACAGGGTGATGTCGAAGGCGAGGGGGGCGGGACCTGTTTGAGGTGGTCGCTCAGGGCGATCTGCACGCCGTTCTTCTTCCTCAGCATCTCGCAGGTCATCAGCGTGTAGAAGATGGCGGTGCACGCCACCGGCAGGCAGAAGTACACGCCGAACAGCCACCAGTCCTTCGCCGACTTGTAGAACTGGAGGGGAGGAGATGGAGGCGTGAGCGTGAGGACACGCCCCCTGAGGCGGGGCCGATGGGCGGGGCTCACCCTCATGAAGGTGCTGGTCTGCATGGGGTGCAGCAGGCAGATCCTCAGGTGCTCGCCCTTGTAGTCCATGGTGATCATGTCGAAGGCGACCGCCTCGGGGACGGCGAGCACGATGGACAGGATCCAGATCAGGGCGATCTCGATCGCCATCCACTTGGGGACGCCGATGCCCTTGATGCGGCTCCAGGAGGCCACGGCGCGGTACCTGGAGGAGCCCACATTACCCAGAATGCAACAGGAGGTCAGCGTGGCGTCAGGCAGCTCCATCAGGACACGTGTGTTAGCCCACCTGTCGATGCTCAGCGCACACAGGCTCAACACGGTGATCCCCACCGACGCCTTCTGCACGAACGGAACCAGTTTACACAGCGTGACCCCGAAGGGCCAGTCCTCCGCCAGCAGCTGCAGGGACGCAGGAAGAAGAAGAGGACGTGAGAACGTGTCTCCACCCCCCCCACCTGGAGGCGCCGCAGGACGAACCGGGAGCTCCTGTCTGAACGCCGGAACGCCTGGAATGTGGTTCAGATCCCAGTCGGCTCACATCCGTTGTTTTAACGCCCCGGGCTCAAACACACGCATCCGTCACGCATGTGTGTGTGTGTGTGTGTGTGTGGGTGGGTGGGTGGGTGGACGATCTCAACCGAGTGGGACGGCTGATGCATGAGCGGGTGACGCCCACGCCCAAAATGAGAGAACAGGCGACGCCCAAAATGAACACAACATACGAGAGGCGCCCCGGGGATAGAGGGAGGCTCAGAGTAATAACAGAGGTATGTGTGTGTGTGTGTGTGTGTGTGTGTGTGTGTGTGTGTGTGTGTGTGTGTGTGTGTGTGTGATAAGTTCACATGAAACTAAATCACAGTGAGATGAAGTTACGAAAGGAAAACCTTCAGCAGGAGGAGGAACCCACCCTTTGTGTGTGTACCCTGTATATGTTGATGGGGATGTGTGTGTGTGTGTGTACCCTGTATACGTTGATGGCGATGTGTGTGTGTGTGTGTGTGTGTGTACCCTGTATATGTTGATGGGGATGTGTGTGTGTGTACCCTGTATATGTCGATGGGGATGTGTGTGTGTACCCTGTATATGTTGATGGGAATGTGTGTGTGTGTACCCTGTATATGTTGATGGGACTGTGTGTGTACCCTGTATATGTTGATGGGACTGTGTGTGTACTCTGTATATGTTGATGGGGATGTGTGTGTGTGTACCTTGTACAGTATATGTTGATGGGGATGTGTGTGTGTGTGTGTACATTGCACACGCTGATGTGTGTGTGTGTGTGTGTGTGTGTGTGTGTGTGTGTGTGTGTGTGTGTGTGTGTACTTTGCAGATGTTGATGGGTGTGTGTACCTTGTAGACGTTGATCTGTGTGTGTACCCTGTAGACGTTGATGTGTGTGTATCTTGTAGATATTGATGGGGATGTGTGTGTGTACATTATACACATTGATGTGTGTGTGTGTACCTTGTACACGCTGATGTGTGTGTGTGTGTGTGTGTGTACTTTGCAGATTTTGATGGGTGTGTGTACCTTGTAGACATTGATCTGTGTGTGTACCCTGTAGACATTGATGTGTGTGTACCTTGTAAGCGTTGATGTATGTGTGTGTACCTTGCAGATGTTGATGTGTGTGTACCTTATAGACATTGATCTGTGTGTGTACCTTGTAGACGTTGATGTGTGTGTACCTTGTGGACATTGATGTGTGTGTACCTTGTAGATGTTGATGTGTGTGTACCTTGTAGACATTGATGTGTGTGTACCTTGTGGATGTCGATGTGTGTGTACCTTGTAGACGTGGATGTGTGTGTACCTTGTATTCGTTGATGTGTGTGTACCTTGTAGACGTTGATGTGTGTGTACCTTGTAGACATTGATGGGGATACCGATGATGATGTGCAGCAGGTCGCCCAGCCCCAGGCTGGCGATGAGGATGTTGGGGCCGTTCCTCATACACTTGTTCTTGTAGATGATGCGCAGGAGGGTGGAGTTCCCGATGATGCCGACCACGAACACGAGGCAGGACACCACCGTGTTGATGTACTTGAACGTGTCCCGGATCTCTGTGGGGCCACTGCACATGGGGGGCAGGCGGCGGCGGGGGGCGGTGGCGTTGGACCTCAGCAGACTCTGAACGTCCCGCTCCACCAGTCCGGGTCGCTGGGTGGCGGCGGTGCCCAGGCGGGCGTTTTGCCCGTCGACCACCGAGAGGAGGAGAAGAAGCCCCCCCCAGCAGAGGAGACTTGTCTTCATCACGCCGTTCAGTGGTGGAACGGTTCGATCCAGCTGGGGGGGGACACAGAGCAGGCATTGTGTCAGCGCCGGTAACGGAACGTTATGATATCATATGACAACAAGCACGCTGTGTTGGAGGGACTTGGCCCTCGGGGGCCCCCAGTGAGCATCACCCCAGAACCCATGAGGGTTTGTTTTTCCAGCATTCCTTCATTCTCCTCGCTCCAAAAAAAAAAGAGCTCCTCATGGAGGAGAAACTGAAGGTTTGAGATGTTTGATGAGTTTAAAGATCTGAGAGGCGTTCAGGTTCCTCTGGAAAAAAGAGCTTCTGCTTACCTAACTCCTCTGGGGCAGGAATCCAACCAGATCTTCTCCTGGTCTGTCGAACCTCCTGGTAACGCTCGAACCTCCTGGACAGGAAACGCTCCCAGCTGGATGGTGGTTATTCCTGGGGGGGGGCGCCGTCATCTCCAGCAGACGCTGTGCAGCGGCGATCCGAAGGCGCTGGGTTCTCGGCTGGTCTGTTCTGAGAACAAAGTCTCATGAGTCTCCTGAGCTCACCCCCCCCCACACTCCCACTCCTCCTCTTCCTCTGTAGAAGAAGAGGAGGAGTGTAGTGGGGGGGGGGGGGGGGTTGAGCTAACAAGTTGTTTGGTGTTCATCATTTTGATGGAGGAACTCGGTAATAAAGTTTATTTAGTTTGGTAACCAGATTCCTTCCAGGATTGATTATTACTGATTGATTTGATCCGTTTATTGATGAACAAATGAAACTTTACATATTTAACCCTTTCAGACTTCTACATCACAGGTTTGACATTTGTTTCCATTAATCCGACACTTGCATCTGCATTTTACATGCAAAAAAAAACAAAAAAAAGCTGTATTTAGCAGAAATTATGCAAATTAAAGCTCATAAATGCATGTTTTTTTGGTTACATTTTGGTTCATTAAGGCCTTATTTTGGTGAAAATTAGATTTTTCTGGCATTTATTTCATAATTCTGGATTTAAATGGACACACACACACACACACACACACACACACACACACACACTATATTAAAGGTGTGATGTCAGACCGGGTCAAAGGTTATCTGTCCTGCACTTCATCGAGATAGAAATCCCCCCTGAGTCCAGACGGCGGTGGCGGCGGCGGCCGATGACCCGGTGAAACCAATGAAAGTAAGATCTGATTAACCCTTGAAGGCTGGGTGGGCGGGGCCAGGGAGGCGGAGCAAAAGCAGCAGCGTGAAAAACAAATAGTGCAGGAACGTGTAAGAAGACAGCAGCCACCTGATTGGCTGACAATGAAGTTGAGCCCCTGCGCTGCACATGTGACATCATGTGACTGCTGGTGCGTGCCATCCTAGCCCTGTTGCTATGGCGACGGGTTTGTTATGTAAGGAAACGTTTTTCCAGATGGATGGGAGCGGGTGGAGGCGCTGCAGTACCTCTACTAGGCCAGTAGTAGGCGTGGAGGGGGGGTCGGACACTGTTGTCTTGTTGTTGTTGTTATTTACAAATTTTGCATTTTAGTCCCCAAAGACAGAATTCTAAAGACGGTCTGAATGCGTCGTCATGGTGACCTTTAGCGCCGGCGATGCTCTAGTCACGCTCCTCTTCCTCAGCTGAACCAGATGAAGGCTCCAGACCCGGAACCGCTGCTGCGTTACCACCGGACCCAACAGCGTTATGTGTGACCCCTACACTCAATGTGTGTGTTGTCCCCGACGACAGGCGTGCTCTGTTTGTCCCGTCCCGACTCAAAGAGTCAGATAATCTGATAAGTTATCAAAGACACGTCTGTGTGACCCGACCAGCAGCAGGACGAAGAGGAGCGTGGGTAGGACCTAGACCCCACCCAGTGTGGCGCCAGGCCCGGGTTCTGATGGCAGGACGGATACATCAGTGAGACCGCATCTCGTTCTTTACCACGTATTGGTGGACGGATACGACATCAGTGAGACCATGACAGCGTTGCCATGACAGCGTTGCCATGACAGCGTCGCCATGACAGCGTCGCCATGACAGCGTCGCCATGGCAGCGTCGCCATGGCAGCGTCGCCATGGCAGCGTCGCCATGGCAGCGTCGCCATGGCAGCGGTTCCCACATCAATCTGAATGACGGGGGCGTGTCTCTGAGCTCCATCATGTCAGCTGTTGAAACGCTGCTGAGTGGTTAGAGGTCACACACAGTAAGCCCCGCCCCTCCTGGCGCCTCAGCAGAGATGGATTCCAGTCACGTGTGGAAGCAGCTGTGGTGACGTCCATCACCGTCGGGATTGGACATCTGGTGTCGCGTGTGTCGGGGCGTGGCACGTGTTTGCTTCCACACACGTGTTCACGTGGGACATGGTAGCACGGCGGTGACCACGACGGCCTGCAAACCTCCCGTCCAGGTGAGACTCCGCGGCTGGGCGTCATGACGACCGTCAGCACAAGCAGCGAACCAGAAAAACCACGAACACGCCGACACTCGGGACGCTACGTCACGGGTCCAGACGTCACGGCGGTCTGGACCGCATGTGTCTCTCCGTTAGATCTCCGCTCCAAACACGCATTCCTGCCTCTAATGCGTTTCCTCCCCGTCCTCCGGACTCATCCATCCATCCGCCCCCCCCCAGAAAGGAAGCGATCATCTCCTGCTGTGCTGCTGTGTTTTTCTGACATGTGGCCTCCTGCAGCTGATGAAGGTGCGTTCAGGGTCGTCAGGACGTTCCAGACGCGACAGATTTCTGCTGACTCGTCCTCCATCCTCTCATCTCCCCGATAGATTAAAGAAACAATCAGGACCCGATTCGTCCCCCGGCGGCGCCGCTCAACACATGATCGCCGCTTCACACGGCGAGCACTGCATTCTGGGACAAAGAGCGTCTGTCTGCTCTGCTTTCTGTTTCACCTTGTCTACGGAGGAGGAACAGATCACGCCTCTGTCCCCACAGCAACACCAGTCCATAAAGTAGTCCCTCGGATGAAAACACAGGGTCTGTTGGGTCGGCGCCGCGGGACGAGGTGAACAGAACCAAACCGTACGGAATGGAATGCAGCCGCTGTGTGTCAGACAAAGAAGGTCAGGAGGATGTTCCTGAATCTGAGGCCTTCGTCTCGTTAGGGTTCCTCATGGGGAACGCACCCCATCACACCCTAACCCCACCCCCATCAAACCCTATCCCCACCCCCAACCTAACCCCACCCCCACCACACCGAACCCCGCCCCCAACACACCCTAACCCCACCCCCCACCACACCCTAACCCCACCCCCCACCACACCCTAACCCCATCCCCCACCTCACCCGAACCCTGCCCCCCACCACACCCTAACCCCACCTAAAGTTTCTTCCTGAGTTCATTTAGTTTGTCTTCCAATTAAAAAGCTACAGTAACAACAACAACAACAACAACAACAACAATAACAACAATAACAGAAACAATTACAAAGACGACAACAACAGGAATATGATGATGATAATAACAGTAACAATAACAATAATAATAACAATAATAATTGTAACAATAATGATGATAATAATAGTACAGTGATACCTCTGTACTCGACCATAATCCGTTCTGAGGTGGTGGTTGAGCACCGATTTGTTCGACCACCGAAACCAATTTTCCCATAAGAAATAATGGAAAGTATTTTAATCCGTTCTTACCATTTAGAAAAATACCTAAAATATTATAAGAACGTGTATCTAAACAACAATGAAGGCGTAAATGTGCACAAGCAGTACACGATAAAGATAAAGCATTATAAACCATTTTGTATAATTTACTTTACGTTTTGGAGAGCGGTTGATGGCACTAGCGTCATCATGGAAGGGGAATCCCCTCCATGATGACGCTAGGTAACGCGCCTCCAGGGGTTTCCTCCCTTCTCTCTCTCTTCCGTGGAGGTGAATCTGGCTGGGCAGTAGCCTTCCTCTTTTCTTTAAGAAGGAACCTGTCCATTGTCAGTTGCTTCTGCTGCAAGATAGTGGAAATGGTTGACTTTCATTTCGTACTGCGACGTGAGGTCGGACACTCGTACACCACTTTCATATTTTGCTATAATTTCCGTACGTCTTTGCGTACGTAATTTGCGTACGTGTTACTCTGCTGGCGGTCTGAGTCGAACTGACGCTTACCCGCTGGCCGAGGAGCGCAGCCGAGGAGCACGTTCGGGTCGACTCGGCTAGTCGGGTACCGAAAATCGGTTCGGGGTCCGATACATTTTCTACTCGAATTTTTTGGTCGAGCACCGATTTGGTCGAGTATAGAGGCGGTCGAGTACAGAGGTATCACTGTAGTAATACCCCTGCGGACCGACCCCCCACAGGGCAGAACGATGGGGTCGGGTGCGCTGCCATATGGGTAGCAGTGACGACAGGGGGTCACGACAGACCAGACCCGGGCGGCAGAAGCTGGGTTTGGGGACGTGGAATGTCACCTCACTGAGGGGGAAGGAGCCGGAGCTTGTGTTGGAGGTGGAGCGTTACCAGTTGGATCTGGGGGGGCTTACCTCCACACATAGCCTCGGTTCAGGATCCAAACTCCTGGATAGGGGTTGGACCTGGTTTTACTCCGGAGTTGCGTCAGGCGTGAGGCGCAGGGCGGGTGTGGGGATACTCACAAGCCCCCGGCTGAGTGCTGCTGTATTGGAGTTTACCCCAGTGGATGAGAGGGTTGCTTCCCTACGCCTTAAGGCTGTGGGGGGTGGGGGTGGAGGGGACTCTGACTGTTATTTGTGCATATGCACCAAATACCAGTTCAGAGTATTCGGCCTTCTTGGGGTCCCTAAATGGGGTCCTTGAAGGGATCCCTGCAGGGGACTCCATTGTTCTCCTGGGGGACTTCAATGCACACATCAGCAATGATGGAGACACTTGGAGGGGCGTGATTGGGAGGAATGGCCTCCCTGATCTGAACCCGAGCGGTGTTATGTTGTTGGACTTCTGTGCTAGTCACGGATTGTTCATAACTAACACCATGTTTGAACACCAGGATGCTCATAAGTGTACCTGGTACCAGAGCACCCTGGGTCGGAGGTCAATGATTGATCTTGTGATCGTATCATCTGACCTTCGACCGTGTGTTTTGGACACTCGGGTGAAGAGAGGGGCAGAGCTGTCAACTGATCACCACCTGGTGGTGAGTTGGGTCCGTTGGTGGAGGAAACCTTTGAATAGCCCTGGTAAGCCCAAACGAGTAGTGCGGGTGAACTGGGAACGTCTGGAGGAGGACTCTGTCCGTGAGGCCTTCAATTCACACCTCCTAAGGAGCTTCTCTTGCATCCCTGTGGAGGCTGGGGGCATCGAACCTGAATGGTCGATGTTCAAAGCTTCCATTGCTGAAGTTTAAAAAGGACTGCAGCCTCGGCTGTGATGGGGGCAAAACAGAGGGTGTGGGAGGAGTTCGGAGAGGCCATGGAGAAGGACTATCGGACGGCACCAAAATTGTTCTGGAGGACTGTCCGACACCTCAGGAGGGGGAAACGGGGGACCATCCAAGCTGTATACAGCTAAGATGGGACACTGTTGACCTCGACTGAGGAGGTTGTCGGTCGGTGGAAGGAACACTTTGAGGAACTCCTGAATCCAACCACCCCAACTGACCCGTCCTCTGTTGCAGAGGCGGAGCTGGAGGATGATGGGGGATCAGAGTCCATCTCTCGGGGTGAAGTCACCGAGGTAGTTAAACAACTTCACGGTGGCAAAGCCCCGGGTGTTGATGAGATTCGCCCGGAAATGCTGAAGGCTCTGGGTGTTGAGGGGCTGTCGTGGATGACACGCCTCTTTAACATTGTGTGGAAGTCTGGGACAGACTGGGGTGGTGGTTCCTCTTTTTAAAAAGGGGGACCAGAGGGTGTGTGCCAACTACAGGGGCATCACACTCCTCAGCCTCCCTGGGAAAGTTTACTCCAAGATGCTGGAAAGGAGGGTCCGGCCGATTGTTGAACCTCAGATTGAGGAGGAACAATGTGGGTTCCGTCCTGGTTGTGGAACAACGGACCAGCTTTTTACTCTCACGGCGGTGTGATGATGATGGTGTGATGATGACGGCGTGATGACGGCAGCGTGATGATGATGGTGTGATGATGACGGCGTGATGACGGCGGTGTGATGATGATGGTGTGATGATGACGGCGTGATGACGGCAGCGTGATGATGAAGCATCACAAAAACCTCTATTGGGTTAAAGTTTGGCGATGGCGAAGCTGAGACGTGTGATTCCATTTAGTTTTACACGCTCCAGCGTCTCCAGTCGTCACGTCAAATCATTTATGCGCCGTTTCTCACGCGTTCATGACACCCATCACCCCAAGGGGGTGTTCCCCGTCGCCATGGAGACGCATCTGTGTGACATCCAGGTGAACCCCAGCTCTGCTTCATCTGTCACACATCATAAACCTGCCTTTACTGCTAGCGTTAGCAGTAGCAGAGGGAGGCAGGTAAGCTAAGCTAACGCTAACCCCTCAGACCCAGCCTTACTGTAATGCTAAGCTAACGCTAACCCCTCAGACCCAGCCTTACTGTAATGCTAAGCTAACGCTAACCAACAGCTGCAGGTTGGTACGAGTGCACAGGAACAAATCTTATAACTTATCTTATCTGAGCCTTTGTAAAACCTGAACGCAGGAAGTTTTATTTAATTTAGGGAATTGATTTCTATAAACGAACTAAACGACACTAAAGGTCACTTTTTACCCAGAAGTCATAGCAGCAGCGTGACACGACTTAAGTCGGTATCCACGCTGTGTGGAACCAATCTCCTCTCCTTTATCTCCTTCAGCATTCTGGTGACCGGCTCCTCGGAGCGGCAGCTCATCCTTGTGATCCGGCCCCCGGGGGCCCCGGGCCCCTTCAGGGGGTGTGAATGTAGGTCGACTGCTACGGGTCTAGTTTTTGTCCGTCAGCAGCTTGGACCAGGAACCGTTCACAGATGGATCCACGAGAAACACGTTTCTACTGATCCATCAGGGCCTTATCAGCCTGCACAGACCCCCCCAGGCCCCGCAGCAAGATAATACCCATAATGCAGCATGTCTGTGACTGCTGGAACCCCCTGTGGCCAAAGGATACAGTGGACGGAAAAATAGTCCCACCATGAGATACAAGCGGATGGATACGACATGAGACCGGATCTCGTTCTGGTTGGTGGAGTAGAGACGTGTTCTGACTTCTGGTTCTTTTCATTCTTTCATGTTGATGTAACTTATAAATAATAACTTATAAATAACTTATAAATGATAACTTATAAATAATAACTTATAAATAATAACTTATAAATAATAACTTATAATAAATACCTTATAAATAATAACTTATAAATAATAACTTATAAATAATACCTTATAAATAATACCTTATAAATAATAACTTATAAATAATAACTAATGATTTATAACACAGGTAAAGTCTGCATTTCTATTGGTTGATAAAAATGTTTTTCATACTTTAGGGTCTTTTTTACAGGCTGAAACGGATTAAACTGATTTTATTTCTTATTAGACGGGTTCATCTCATATCTGGTGGCTCTACTTTACCCCCCAGCTCTGACCCCCGTCTCCTCCATAACACTCAGGAAGTCATGTGACCGCAGCAGCGATGGTGGAACAGATACAGAACACACCATGTGAGTCTCATGGTAGCGGCCCAAATAAAAGAACAAGGCTCTCTCACACACACACACACACACACACGACCCACATCGGCCCCTGAACACATCTCTGATGGGGGGGTCAGCTGGGAATTTCTGTTTAGAAATAAAGAACAAAGGCGTGTGAATAATTCATGAGGGATTGTTGTGGGATGCTGCTGAACACGCGTGTTGGGGGGGGGACCCCTCAGAAACATCTGGAGGGTGTGGGGGTCTCAACAGGCTAACAGCTATTGGCTCCAACTGGGTCAACACAGCCGTGTGGCCCCACAGCGCCTCCCTGTGGCGGAAACACGTCACTACAATAGATGGTGGATTTTGTCTTTTATTTGTAACAGTCAGCACACCGACCCCCCCAGAAGGAAAACAGTCAACAAAAATCCTTTGGCGGCACAAACACGACAAGCAAAGCAGCGTTTAAAGCAGAGCATCAGCTGATGGTCACAGTGTGTGTGTGTGTGTGTGTGTGTGTGTGTAACAGAATATGCAGGCTTACATACGTGTGTGTGTAAGAAGTTTTAACTTAAAGTCCAGCTACAGGTTATATTTACTGTCTGCATGCACAGGCAGGCTGACCATATATGGTCATGAGGGGTGTGTGTGTGTGTGTGTGTGTGTTTTCTTGGCGCTCGTCTGCGTACATTCCAGGGAGACTCCTCCAGGTTTGTCGACTCACACACACACACACACACACACTCACACAGGAATGATGTCAGCGATTGTCAGCTGCGTGTGTCACTCAGAGTGACTCCGCCCACATCAGCAACCAAGGCACTCGATTGGAGCAGAAATAAAAACGTTAGTGAATAAAAACACACTCAAACAGACGCTCTGTGTTCCATCGCGCCCCCCCCCTCCACCAGTCAATAAATCACAGGACGTTAAGGCGCCGTGTCAGAGGCGGTGGGCGTGGCGGCGTGGGGGGCGTGGCCTCCATCCACAAAGGCCCCACAACCCGACGTGACCCAGGGCCCCCCCTCACACACGGTTTGGTCCTCTGGGCTCACGGGACGTGAACCCACACCGGTCTGGCTCCGCCCCCCCCGTCACACGTCCATCTTCTTCAGCTGCTCATAGGTCAGGAAGAACTGGGGGCGGAGTCAAGGAGTGGCACTAGCAGTAGATAATGGAGTTAGCTAGCATGAAGCTACCGGAGGCCCGACAGACACGAACTGGTCCCACTGGTTGTGGGGGGGCTGGAAGGATACGATGATGTTCCAGGGGCCGAGGCGGAGCCAGTTGGGGAAGAAGCCCTTATAGAGCGCCAGGAAGCCCTCAGTGCGCCACGTCTGCAAGAAACACACCAGCACGTCACCAGCAGGAGCACACGCTAAGCACACGTTACGTCACGTGTCTCTGGATAGAGAACACCAGCTAACGTGTTCACACACACACACACACACTGATGACCCTGAGGCGTGGGGTGTGTGCTGTACAGAACGTTTCATCCTGTTACGCAGCAATAACCTGTTAACCTGGCTAGCATACTGGCTAGCTTTCTCCCCATTTGGAACATGCTACATGCTAACCTGTGGTACTAACATTCAGCTGTGTATTCATTTTATTAATTAATGCATTAATTTTATTAATCAATGCATTAATTTTATTAATTAATGCATTAATACATTAATATATTATTGCATTAATATATTAATGTATATTACTAGGGCTGTCACGCATTAATTAGATTAATTAATTACGCTGCAAATTAACGCGCTATAAAAATTAACGCATTTAATCGTGAGTGTTAAGTCAATCTGCAAGCATTTTAAATTTGTCCCATTGAAGGACCCGTAGGCTGCAGTGACGTCACGTCCTACCTGCCCCACTAGTCTAAAGCAGGGTGACAACAGAGATGGACGCCACACAGGAGAGCGAGGCAAGACCACTGGACCTTTGGGAGGAACGTTTATTTCTAAAGAGAATAAAGACGGACTATCAGCAAAAACACAGTGATTCTGCCCTGTAGACCCTCCGTCAGTCTGCCCCGGGGCAGCTGTGGCTACACACGTAGTTACCCCACCAGGTATGAAGGAGGAGTGGATGAATAATGGATCTGATGGAAAGAGTCTTTGAGGGTCCAGAAAAGTGTTATAGAAATCTAATCCATTATTATTATTATTATTGTTGTTGTTATTATTATTATTGTTATTATTGTTGTTGTTGTTATTATTATTATTGTTATTTGTACCTTTTGTATTTGTACCTTATTCAGAGACATGTTCTACTATTCATGGTGAATTGCTGTATTGAGTCAGCTTTATATTCATTCTGATTGAGAGTCTGTTTATGTGCCTGTTTGAGACTCAGATTATTTTATTCCTGAATTGTATTTATTTTATTTAACTGTATTCAAATTACATTTTTCAGAAATACACCTGGTCTCATTGGTTTGCTGATGTTCTTGACCTTTTTTCTTTTGAATTTCATTTATAAAACACACTTAACCAATAAAAATGTGGATTTCAAACCTTCTCTTCTTGGTGTATTCTATTGATCAGTCATGAACTACAATTTTGTAATGTCCTAGAAATAAATTCTTTATTTGGGGGCCTTTAGCAGGTATGAGATTAAAATTTAGATTAATTAGATTAATTAATTACAAATCCTGTAGATTAGGTTAATGTTGTTAATCACCTGACAGCACTAGTGTTAATGTGTTAATGTATTAACGTATTAATGTGTTAATGTATTAATGTGTTAATGTGTTAATGTATTAATGTGTTAATGTATTCATGTGTTAATGTGTTAATGTATTAATGTGTTAATGTATTAATGTGCTAATGTATTCATGTGTTAATGTGTTAATGTATTAATGTGTTAATGTATTCATGTGTTAATGTGTTAATGTATTAATGTGTTAATGTATTCATGTGTTAATGTGTTAATGTATTAATGTGTTAATGTATTCATGTGTTAATGTGTTAATGTATTAATGTGTTAATGTATTCATGTGTTAATGTATTCATGTGTTAATGTATTCATGTGTTAATGTATTAATGTATTAATGTGTTAATGTGTTAATGTATTAATGTGTTAATGTATTAATGTATTAATGTATTAATGTATTAATGTATTAATGTGTTAATGTATTAATGTCTGGACATCGCTCAGGCCCTCTTCCTGCAGTACCCACACTGACCTGCAGGAGGCAGTCCAGGGTTCCCTGGTACAGCGCGCCCCCCCTCTGGTTCATCATGCGTGTGCGGACCACGTCCACCGGGTTGGAGGCCAGCGCCCCCGCCAGGCCGCACACGAAGCTGGACCTGGGGGGCAAAACAGGTTAGCTAAACCTGCGGCAGGGCGGCGCCGCCTCAAGCTAACGACAGGAAGTCCACGCCCCTCGTTAGACTCACAGGAAGTGTGTGTACACCGTGTCCCCCATGTACCCCGACAGGATCAGGTGCTTCTTGGTGATGTCATAGACCGGCAGCTCCACCCCCACCACGATCGCCGCGCGCTGCGCCGTTAGCGACACGCCCTGCAGAGCGTTAGCTGTTAGCTGCGCAGGTAGCACAGGTGTGACGGAGAACTACTTCCTGTCCGTACCTTCCACAGCCCCCGAGTCCCCTCCTCCTGGTAGATGTTGATGAAGTTTCCCATCATGCTCCCCTGGATCACACTCCCCTGGGCCTGCATCCGGATCTGGAGACGGGATCACACGTGTGTGTGTGTGTGTGTGTGTGTGTGTGTGTCAGACGAGTGGGTCGTGACACAGGTGTGTGAACTATAGTAGAACCTGGAGACAGGTGGTAAAGAACGAGATACGGTCCCACTGATGTCGTATCCATCCGCCAACACGCTGATCAGACACTCCTGACAGGAAGTAGGTCTCTAACCAGATGGGGGGGGGTGGGCGGCGTGTTCTTAAGTGTTTTCCCTCTGTTCCAGGAAGTCTCCGCCCCCTGCTCGTCTGTTGATGGCGTGTGTTCACAGACCGCCGTCTGGTCGTTCTCTGGTTTCGTTTACGGGACACGATGTTAAACCTCCAGGATCTCCTCTATAAATAAACTGCTGGTGGCGTCTGAGGCCCCCCCCCCACTACCCCCCCTCCCCTGGGGTGTTAGTGTGACATCACGTTTGTGGGCGTGGCGTTCGGCGCCCTACCTTCAGCACGTCGGTGGGGTTGGCGATGGACGAGGAGATGACCCCCGACAGGATCCCACACATCACATTGGTCAGCAGCGTCTCATCTGTGGGGGGGGGGACCAATCAGAGGCGTGTCTGCGTGGAGGTGGGCGTGGCCACAGGTGACTCACCTTCCGGCCGGTCGACCAGCAGGCGCTTCAGGCTCTGGTAGGTCCCGATCTTGATGGTCCCGTAGGACGCCTGGCGCAGCATGGCGGGGGCGATCCTGGGGGGGGACACGTGACCTGAGCGTTACAACCCCCCCATCACCCCCCAGACCCCACGTGACCCAAGTTGAAGCTAAACATTCAGGGGAACACACCTGAAGGGACAGACACGTGACA
>NC_090793.1:547500-627500 GCF_040054535.1 Antennarius striatus | reverse complement strand
AACACACGTGTTGGATCTAACTCACGTGTTGGATCTAACACACGTGTTGGATCTAACTCACGTGTTGGATCTAACTGACGTGTTGGATCTAACTCACGTGTTGGATCTAACTCACGTGTTGGATCTAACACACGTGTTGGATCTAACTCACGTGTTGGATCTAACTCACGTGTTGGATCTAACTGACGTGTTGGATCTAACTCACGTGTTGGATCTAACTCATGTGTTGGATCTAACTCACGTGTTGGATCTAACTCACGTGTTGGATCTAACTCACGTGTTGAATCTAACTCACGTGTTGGATCTAACTGACGTGTTGGATCTAACTCACGTGTTGGATCTAACACACGTGTTGGATCTAACTGACGTGTTGGATCTAACTCACGTGTTGGATCTAACTGACGTGTTGGATCTAACTCACGTGTTGGATCTAACTCACGTGTTGGATCTAACACACGTGTTGGATCTAACACACGTGTTGGATCTAACACACGTGTTGGATCTAACTCACGTGTTGAATCTAACTCACGTGTTGGATCTAACTGACGTGTTGGATCTAACTCACGTGTTGGATCTAACACACGTGTTGGATCTAACTCACGTGTTGGATCTAACTGACGTGTTGGATCTAACTCACGTGTTGGATCTAACTCACGTGTTGGATCTAACACACGTGTTGGATCTAACTCACGTGTTGGATCTAACTCACGTGTTGGATCTAACTCATGTGTTGGATCTAACTCACGTGTTGGATCTAACACACGTGTTGGATCTAACTCACGTGTTGGATCTAACACACGTGTTGGATCTAACTCACGTGTTGAATCTAACTCACGTGTTGGATCTAACTGACGTGTTGGATCTAACTCACGTGTTGGATCTAACACACGTGTTGGATCTAACTCACGTGTTGGATCTAACTCACGTGTTGGATCTAACACACGTGTTGGATCTAACTCACGTGTTGGATCTAACTCATGTGTTGGATCTAACACACGTGTTGGATCTAACTCACGTGTTGGATCTAACACACGTGTTGGATCTAACACACGTGCTGGATCTAACACACGTGTTGGATCTAACACACGTCTACTGAAACCTACGTCGTTCTTGATTATACGTTGGTTTTCAAATAAAAATATAAGTGAAAATAAAAATCAAGTTGACCTTATTTGTCTTCCACAAATACTAAATCACTAGTGAAACAAGACAAACACATGATATCATGTTACTGTACAATAAATCAGAACAAAACATATAATATTATATTATTAGCCCGTAGCAACCCCCGTGACCCACGATGTACTATATTAAAAAATAAAATGTAATTGTCGGCTTAAAATAGATTCATATTAACTAAATATTAGTCAAATACATTCATTAATAAAGTTCACAAAAACACAAGTCACCTGACACGTGGTAGGCGGAGCTAACTAATGAGACAATAAACTGATAGACTCTCTGACCTGTGTTTGACTCGGTCTTTGTTACATTTTAAAGAGCTCCATTCAGGTGTCTGTTTCCACACTGAAAAAAAAAGGGTTGGATAAACATAAAAAAAATATGTACATCGGTTGCACATATTAAAATTATGTTTACTCTAAAAGGGTTATTCATGTTCGGTATACATAATTATCCCCAGCTGATGACCCCGTTAGGCCCAAGGAGTTCAGGGTGCACAAGCATTCCAAAGGCGCCGGAGGAGGCGCGTCAGGCAGAAAGGAATATCACCAATCCTGTATTTCCAATTTGATTCTCCTGGACAGGATCCAGTTCCTGGACAGGATCCAGTGGCTACTGTGAAAGAGCAGTTGGCGTTCAGGAAAGACTGAAAATCAGCCAGGAATGTCTGGATGACTGCAGGAAAGTCTGCACCGGGAGTGGGGGGCTAGTTACCCTACCCACTAGTCTCGCAAAGGACACTCAAACTCACTGCGAAGCCGAATAAAGAAAAACAACACGATGGCCCTCCGAGAGGTGGGGTGGAAGAAGGGCAAAAAAGGACAGACCTCACGGCAACGACTGGAACGGAACCGGACAAAGATGTAAAGATACCGAAGAAATGCAGGTGTGGGTGGGAAAAGGTGACGACCTTCAGGGGACTGCGAATCCACCAAGGAAAGATGAAGTGCACAGCAAGGGGTCAGCAGCAACAGTGCACTGCAACCGCAGGTCAGACACTAGGAACCAAAAGCCAGGTCTCAAGCCACAGAGCAGAAGGGTCCAATGTTGCAGGCGAAAGGCAGGAGGGAGAAGGGCTGGTGGTGGAGGGCAGTCCCTTGGAGAGTGGTACCGGAGACACACCCGGAACATCAACCAGCAACAACCAGCAACCATTCCAGAGAAGGGAGAAGAAAGAACCTGGACGAAGGCAGGCGATCAAGTGGCCAAAAGCCAACGAGTCCACAGCTTGGCAGTAGGTGGACAATGATATCACCGTACTCCTGGAACATTCTCTCCGTGGCCAGGTGGAAACCAAGCTTAACACCTGGGGAGACATCCTGTACGAGGAGTGCAGGAGCCGCTTTGGAGTGGTAGCAGAGAGGCAAATAGCAGCCCCCAAACAGAAAGGAAGGAGGGAAAGAGCGATAGAGCAATTGGTGTGGAGGCAGCGCCAACTCCGAAAGCAGTGGAGGAAGGCAAGCCAGGAGGAGAAAGAGGGCTTGAAGCCACTGTGGGAGGAGGTGAAGAAGAGCCTCTCCAAGTTGAGGAGGGCAGAGCGGATTCATCAGCGCAGAAGGAGGAAGGAGAAAGAGAGGAGCAACTTCTTCAAGAATCCCTTCATGCATGCAAAACAACTGCTGGAGGACAAGAGAAGTGGGAACCGGAGATCTCAAAGGCAGAGCTCGACAAGCATATAAGGGAGCGATACAGCGACCCAGCAAAAGCCATCCCGCTGGGATCCCCGGGTTATGTTCCACGGCCAGCCCCACCAGTTATCCCTTTCAGCACGCCCCCCCCCCCCCCCCCCCAAACTCAGCGAAGTAGGAGATGTGGTTCGGAAGGCAAGAGCAGCCTCAGCCCCTGGTCCCAATGGCGTACCGTACAAGCTGTATAAGTACTGCCCGGGGGTTCTGAAAGTCCTGTGGAAACTCCTGCAAGTTGCATGGAAGAAGAACATCATCCCTTCAGAGTGGCAGAGAGCTGTTACAGTCTTCATACCGGAGGAACAGAACTCCAACTCGATCTGCCAGTTTAGGAGCATTGCACTTTTAAATGTGGAAGGGAAAATCTTCTTTTCCATCATGGCCAAGAGGTTGACCAGCTACCTCACGAGTAACAGCTACATAGACACCAGCTGTCAGACGGCGGGCGTCCCAGGACTCCCAGGGTGTGTGGAGCACGCAGCTGTCATTTGGGAGCAAATCCAAAGGGCGAGGAGAGAGAAGAGCGACCCTCATATTGTGTGGCTGGATCTCGCGAACGCATATGGGTCCGTCCCGCACCAACTGATAAGCTTCGCCTTGGACTTCTTCCACACGCCAGTCTGCATCAAAGTCCTGGTGGCCAAATACTTTGCAGACATGCAGATGTGCTGTGCCCACCAGGACTTCACCACGGGATGGCAGCAGCTCGAAGTGGGCATAGCAATGGGATGTTCCATCTCTCCCATCCTGTTCATCGCGGCCTTCGAGATCATCCTCATTGGGGCGAGGAAGATGGTCGGCGGAGTAAAGCTGCCATCTGGACAAAGGCTACCACCGCTGCGAGGCTTCATGGACGACGTCACCACCATCCTCCAGACAGCAGCGTGTACAACAACACTGCTGAAGAGGTTTGACGAGCTGGTAGGCTGGGCGAGAATGAAAGTCAAACCATCCAAGTCCCGAAGCCTGTCCCTCAGGAAAGGGATCAGGAACGACCACACCATCTTCACTGTGGGTGGAGAGGAGATCCCACTGTTATCGAAGCAACCCAACCGTAGCCTGGGGCGCTCCTACACAGCAGATCTCTCTGACAAGCAGGCGGGAGAGGCTGTGAGGAAGCAGCTCGCAGATGGCCTGTCTAGGATCCATCGGAGCCAGCTCCCAGGTAAATATGAGGTTTGGTGCTACCAGCACATACTCTACCATCAGGTGTTGTTGCCGCTTAAGGTGAGCAAGGTTCCTTCTTCATTTGCAAGCAAGCTGGACCAACTGGCAAACTCCTTTACTAGGAAGTGGCTTGGCCTGCCAGGATGCCTCTCAGAAGTGGGCCTCTTCGGTCAGAGCGCACTCCATCAGCCTGGGATATAAGAAGGAGAAGGCCCGGATGGTGTTGGAGTTGAGGGAATCCTCCGACCACCTGGTCAGGGCAGCGGGAACCAAAATTCGAACAGGAAGGAGGTGGAGAGCAGAGGAAGAGGTAGAATCTGCAGGCTAAAGCATCGCGAGGTGGTCGGCAGGATCCAAGTGGGTCAAGCAGGTCTTAGTTGGAGCAAAAGCCCCCTCTTCTGGTCTAAGGCCTCCAAGCGGGAGAGAAAAGCAATGGTGGTGACGGAGGTGGCAAGGTCTGAGCGGGAACGCTATACCATCTAAGCGGTGTCCCACACCAGACAAGGAGGCTGGACAACATGGGAAGGCGTCATGGACAGGGCTATGTCCTGGTCCGACCTGTGGAAGACCCCTCAAGTTAGGCTCAGCTTCCTGATCCGAGCAACCTACAACACACTACCTTGCCCCCAAAATCTTCACCTGTGGTTCGGCACTGAAGAGATCTGCCCCCTCTGTAACACCATCAACGCTAGCCTGCGGCATATGCTCTCGGGCTGCAAGACGGCGCTGTCCCAAGGCCGCTATAGATGGCGGCACGACGCTGTCCTGAAGGAGCTGGCAGAGGTTGCCGAGTCATGCAGACGGGAAGCGAACAGCCGGCCAGCTACCCCAGCAAGACACACCATTCAGTTTGCAAGGGCTGGCGAGAACATCAATGCCCCCCGCCCATCAAACATGGGAAGGCTTCTCTCACCTGGCGTCGACCTCGGAGGGCAGATGCAGTTCCCCAGGGAGATCGCAGGGAGATCGGCCTGACATGTGGTCTGCGGTCAGCAAGGCGGTCCTCTTGGTGGGAGGAGGGACTAGAGGCTGCATACGAGAGGAAAAGGGCAAAGTATTCAGACCTGGCAGCTGAGTGCAGGGGGGCGGGCTGGAATGCCACAATCTGCCCAGTTGAGGTGGGAAGCAGGGGCTTTGTGGGCTCTTCAACCTCTCGCCTGCTCAGAGAACTGGGGTGCACAGGAGCTGGCCACCGGAGAGCGTTAAGGGAGCTGGCGGAGGAGGCAGAGAAGGGCAGCTTCTGGCTGTGGCTGCGGAGGAAGGATAGGAGCTGGGGACCGAGTAACACCTAGGGCATCAGTGGGGTTGGCAGGACATCTCCCGCCACCGGGAGATGTCCTGGGGTTAAAGGAGCGAAACATCAATGGTCCCCAGCTGATGACCCAGTTAGGCCCAAGGTGTTCAGGGTGCACAAGCATTCCAAAGGCGCCGGAGGAGGCGCGTCGGGCAGAAACGCCCGGCAGGAATATCACCAATCCTGTATTTCCAATTCACTTGTTAAACCAAAATGACTTTTTCATATACATTACACACAATGTGGTAATGTTAAATGAGTATAAGCTATTCGATCACACTGCACACCATTGAGTTATGTCACTTCAACATGATTTAATTCTAGTCATTCTACTTGAATTCTTATCATTTCTATAACCTGATTTTTTTGTTATCTAATGAAATGATTATATTCATAAAACAAAACAAGAATATATCTTTTTAAACCAAAACATCTTCATGTTGATAATAAGATCAATCAGAATACAAGTTTTACAGCTGTATCCACTCATTAACTGAATGTAAAACATCAAACCAAGTGTAATCAAATACGTTTCACTTAATAATGCACACCCCTTACACGGCCACATGCACTGCAGAGAGAAAAGAGAGAAAGAGCATGTCAGTTAAGTTTTATTTAATTTATTTATTTAAACAAATGAAAGGGAATTAAATGACAAAATCCACAACACTCACCACTACTATAGAGCCTTTGAAGCATCAAAATCCAACTGATGGTCTTCACTGTCTGTTCAGAAAGGCACCTGTCAAATGAAATGCACCATTACTACTATTGTTATTGACATTTCTATGCAAAAGATGAAATTAAACACCATCACTTGACATTGAGTGTTTTTCAAAAATACATAAATGGAAAAAATAAATAATAAATGGATAAAAATAAATGTTTCTGACATAAATTTTATTGCAACTGGGTGGTGAAGTTATAGAGAAATTGGGCTTATTTGTTTACATTTTATACACCCTGGTTAAATATTATGTAGATTTAGAGCATAAGGTGTATCTCAGGTCCAAAAGAATAAGGTGCTATGTCCTCAACAAGTTAGCTGCTGCTCATATACGAAGCTAATGTTAGCTATTCAGATTGTGAACGTTACTGTTTCCTATATAGATCCAGTAAGTCCCAAAGTTATGTAAATATAATGAATTGTCATAATGACAAGAGAGTCCGTCCATTTCATGCATAACTCGATCTTATAAATATGAAATGATAACTGAAGTGGTCAGCTCACCGCGCCCTGCCCTGTCTTTGTCCCACAAAATGCAGCTAAAACCAAAAGCATCATGATAACACGCGAACGCTGTTAGCAGCTTGTTACTGCTTCCTTTCGCATTTCACAGTCAAAGCCTTCGGCCCAAAACAACCGCACTTTCCTTTAATGTAAATCTTCAACAAGAAGTTTTGCCTGATAGTAACTTGCAGTAGCTTAGCGTGACTTTATCTGACTTCAGTTGACACTTAAAGTCTAAATATGTCTAAATATTAGCTACGTGCCGATCTGCAGGCGTTAGCGTCACCGTTTGAATCATGTCCCGTCGGCACACAGACGGTTAACATTACAATACATTTAAATTCAGAGCCACATTTAACTGGATTCAAGTTCATTTTAATAAGACGTGTCAGCAATGGGGCTCATTACAGAACCATTCATGCCCTAATCGCATGCATTTCGTGAATCTTACAGGCATTATTAACGAACGTTTTCACAGTATTATTGTATGACTCCAACAACTATCATATCTATTAGCATGCCTTAGTGAATGTTTACTTGGCTAACTGAAGTTCAAGTTGCTTAATATTACAAATGTCAAAGCACAAAATGGCTCACATCTATAAAACTAAAGCCAAGCAAAAACAATGGCAAATCAGTACAACTCTTGTTTAAAAAGGTTCCCCCCCCCGCCCCCTTTCTTTCTTTACCTTCTCCGGGTAGCTAGTCTCTCCACAGAGCTTCCAAAGTCCAGTAACGGTCGTGTGGCGCAAAAAATGGCCGTGGATGAAAACAGGACTGATGATCTTCCCGCTTCTTTTCAGTCTTCCTGGCGCTTTTTCCCACATCCGGTCACGAGAAAACATGATTACTTTAATGTCTCTGAACATGATTCAGATTTAAAGATTTCACATTCCTCGCAATTAAATAAATTCAACAAGATTGATATATGTTCTGAAGCGGAATGTAATTCAGTCATGTTATATAACCATATTCATTTCTGTAAAATGAACAACCTGCCATCTCCCGTTTTTTCAGTGCAGAGTAACAAGAAGCTGCTCCTGAACCTGCTGAGCTCATCGGTTTTCCTTCAGGTCCCTGAAGACCTGCAGGTGAAGAACCTGTTGGACCCGATACCTGCCTGCACCTGTCACACACACACACACACACACACACACACACACACACACACACACACACACACACACACACACACACACACACACACACACACACACACACACACACACACACACACACACACACACACTGCCCCACCCATTTCACCTGTTTCTGCATAAATATCTTTTATTATTATGATCATTATTAATAGTAATAATAGTAATAATAATAATAATAATTATATTATTATTATAATTATATTATAATTATAATAATAATAATAATTATATTATTATTATAATTATATTATAATAATGTATTTTATATTATATATATTTTATATTATTATATTATAATAATATAATAGCAATAATATATTATTATTATTATTATTAGTATAATTAATAATTATACTAATAATATAATTATAATAAATTGTGTGATGTTACTGCTGTGTGTATCCTGATTACTGTTTGTTCTCTAGAATTAAACACTTTTAACGGATCACAGCTACATGCTAAAGCTACTCACGGATATGACCCCTGACCCCCCTCTGGTCTCTGTGTCTCATTGAGAAACAGGTGGTCTTCATCAGCTGATTGGCTGCGGTCAGCTGATGAAGCTCTCTTCTGATTGGGTGGATTGGGGAGACGGAACCAAAGAATCTTGAACCAATCAGAATGAAGCCTGATTTCTGTCTGATTCCAGCCAATCAGCTGCGTCGACCCCAACACAACATCAGGGTTTGGTTCTGGGGAGGCTGTTCCATCCCCACTGAGTGCCCCCCCCCCATCCATCCATCCACGTGTGTGTGTGTGTGTGTGTGTGTGTGTGTGTGTGTGTGTGTGTGTGTGTGTGTGTGTGTGTGTGTGTGTGTGTGTGTGTGTGTGTGGTGGGGGGCATATCAACACCCACCCATCTGGATCCACTCTGATCCAAGTGTTATCGTCCATGTCCAGGTTATGTCCGGCGTTATGACGCATGCAGTGATGGCATGAAGGGGGGGGGGTTCACGTGATGCTTCCACCCGAAATGTTTTTATCCCCCCCCCATTTCCAAGGTCGATTTCTATGCAAATCCACTCTGTACTGATTTAACACCCCCTCCTCCATCCTGTGACGCCCACCCACACCTGGAGACGGGTATGGGGGGGGGGGGTACGTCACTGGTGTTTTTCCCTTTGCTTTGTGAAAGTGAATTGTGTCTGTCAGCAGGGAGGGGGGGCTGTGAATCACGCCTGCGTGAGGTGACCAACCGGCCAACCGGAGGCTGGGATATAAATAACGAATAAAAGATTCTTCGGGGGGGCGGGGGGGGGCGTTTACGCGCCGCCGTTTGGGATTCATCCGTCGGTATTCCTCCACCGGACCCGGTCCCTGTCCAGCCTCCCGGGGGTGTTCTGACAGTTTCTCCGGACTCGACAACCTGTGAGCCGGTGAGACCCCCCCTCACCCCCCCCACCCCGGTACACCGGAGACAGGCTGCACGGAGTTATTGGAGGGGGGGGGGGACGATCTCCGCTCGGTTCGGAAGGAACGAACCGGGAACGGACCGGGGGGAGCGGCGGACGGGATCGATTAGTTCTGCCTGTCCCCCCCCCGCGCCGCGGTGACATTGACGGATCCCTCCGCGCTCAGCGACACTTAATTGAACCGTCGAACCGGGGAGTGACGTGGATGTTGATGTGGACCACGTAGCTGCGTGGAGTCGAGTGTGTGTGTGTGTGTGTGTGTGTGTGTGTGTGTGTGTGTGTGTGTGTGTGTGTGTGTGTGTGTGTGTGTGTGTGTGTGTGTGTGTGTGTGTGTGTGTGTGTGCTCCTCATCCTGTCAGAAGTAATCCGGTCGGTTCTAATCCGGTGAGATTATTTCTCTACAAAAATCTCTTCTCCGTTTTCTGATCATCGTGTCAGCTCGTGGACATTCGGACCCACTCGTGGGGTCTCGGTAGGTTTAATTTCACGTGAAACGGGTGTCAGTCTCCAGACGGGGGGGTGTGCGTAAAGCTGCGCGTCGCGCGCAACTGTCTCCAAATTGCGCGCCGTGATCCCGTCGCTCCTCCGGGGAGAAACCGTTCCCATCACCTCACCCCCCCGTTCCGTTAAATCTGTCCGTTAATCCCGTTAAACGACTCCCTTCTGTCGGGACCGGATCGATTCTTTTGATTGATTGATTGATCACTGACCGGAACGTTTTGTTTGCAGCTCATTTGCAGCTCATATTTCCCGGAGCGATGGCCACGTCTGAGCCGAGGACCACCGAGGGGGGGCAGGACTCCAACACCGACAACCTGAGACCTCCGTCCGCCGGTAAGTCCTCCGTGATCCACCCCCGGTAGACCCCCCTCCCTCACCGGGACCCGGAGAGGCCGCTGGAGCCCACGGGGATCGGTGCCTTGCTCAAAGACACTTCTCTGGCCGACACCCCCCCCCATCCCACGCTCCCGTCCTCTCCGTGTGATAACGGAGCGTTTCTCCCGGGCCATTTGCTGCGGGGGGGCCGTCGTTAATCATTCCGGTTAAAAACTGAGCCGTCAGCCGCCTGTCGGGGCGGCGGGACAACAAGACAGTAATGATCGGTCACGCGTGGGGATTTAATAGACTGATTGATCCGATTCACTTGACGGGGAAAACATTTTAAAATTCCGTATTTTATTGTTTTGTTTTCACGCATTCGTTCCCCAAGATTTTATTATTGTTATTATGATTTATTATTATTACTATAAATACGATTTATTGTGATTCATTATTATCATTATTATTATTATCATTATTATTATTATTATTATTATTATTATTATTTATTCTGATTTTTTTTCAACGATTTCAACAAATTTTCCAGATTTGTCCTCATTTTTCTTCATATAATTTATTCCTGTTTTTATTTCTCTACTTCCGGCCTTCAGGTCTAAAACAGAATTTCATGATTTTTAAAAAAATCTCTTTGTAAAGAAATAAAATAAAATAAAATAAAATAATCGACCCCATGACCTCCTGAAATCATTATCGCCGAATGTAACGGAAACAAACCGCCTCTAACGGAAACAAACCGCCTCTAACGGAAACAAACCGGTTTTTCCTCTTTTTGATGTTGTTGTTTTTTGTTTTATTTGTGTCTCTTCTTTAAAAGCAGACGTTTGTTTGTCCGTGGGTGTTACCATCATCCCCACTGCCACGCTCCATCACACGCCTGGCGGCTTCAAGTGTGTGTGTGTGTGTGTGTGTGTGTGTGTGTGTGTGTGTGTGTGTGTGTGTGTGTGTGTGTGTGTGTGTGTGTGTGTGTGTGTGTGTGTGTGTGTGGAATGGCTTCAGCAAATTTAAATGCTTGTTTCCGACGCGCACGGCTTTTTTTATTCCCGCCCACTCACGCATGTCCACGCTGGTTGTGTGTGTGTGTGTGTGTGTGTGTGTGTGTGTGTGTGTGTGTGTGTGTGTGTGTGTGTGTGTGTGTGTGTGTGTGTGTGTGTGTGTGTGTGTGTGTGCATCCAGGTGGCCGCAGACCCACCAGTCACACGCTGAGTTGCACTCAATTAATCCCCGCCCTCCTGCGGGGGCTCATTTCACGGGCGTTAATTCCACGCCCCCCCTTTGATTGGGTGCGTGAGCCCGCGCGGATCAGACGCGCGCGCCACCGTGTGCTCCTATTGGTTGTAAATGATCTAGAAATAAAACAGAGGAATAAAGTCTGGGGCTCCAAACTGGAGGAAACGGTTCACGCACCTGACCAGGAGCCCCCCCCTCCCCCCACGTCACGCATCATCACGCACACGCCCTCCCACACCGCTTTGCTTCCCATCATCCTCCGCCCGTCACGTCACGTCACGTCACGTCACGCCCACGCGTCCTGAAGCTGTCTTGTGTTCCAGCCAACGAGTACGCGTGGATGCACGGCTGCACCCGGAAGCTGGGGATGAAGATCTGCGGTGAGTCCCGGTGCATGCTGGGAAAACCCTCCTGAGGGGTGTGTGTGTGTGTGTGTGTGTGTGTGTGTGTGTGTGTGTGTGTGTGTGTGTGTGTGTGTGTGTGTGTGTGTGTGTGTGTGTGTGTCGTCCGGATCCCCGTTCGGAGGCCTGCTGTAGGCCACAGACCGGGGGGGGGGTGTCACTGCGTGTTTCCGTCCCGTAAAGGTCAGTGGAATCACCTCCCGGGTCCGCCGTGGGGACCCCCCCCCGACTGGTCCCCTACGCCCGACCAGAGCCCCCCCCCCCCCCCCCACGTCTCCTCCGTTTACAGCGGAACCCACGGACACGTCTGAGGGGACACCGGGGAGGGGGGGTCTGACTTCAGATATTTATGATATTTATGAAAAAGACCGACAATAACCCGCGGGACTCGGTGACGTCACACCTGGACGGACCGGATGTTGATTAGGCGTGGGGGCGGGGCCTGCCGACGGCCTTGAACGAGTGTTTCCCCCACCGGAGAACACACACCGTTATGACGGTGAGCGCTGATCTCACCTGTGCTGATGGACACCTGTTCGGGGATAACCCCGCCCCCTCCGTGTCACACCTCAGGGTTCCTGCAGAAGAACAACAGCCTGGACGAGGCTCGCGGGAGGCTCGCGGGACAGAAGAACCTGCTCGCGTGCAACGAGAGCGAGAGAGACACGCGCTTCCGCCTCACCGAGACCGACTTCTCCAACCTGTTCGCCAGAGGTGAGACCCGCGCGGGATGGACTGTGACGTCAGTAAGAGGCTGCAGGTTGTCCAATCATGACCGAGTTTGGATCTTCATTTTATAATAATAATAATAACAACAACAATAATAATAATAATATAATAACAATAAAAATAATAATAATATAATAATAATAAAAATAATAATTATAATAATAAAACAATAATAATAATTATTGTATCATAATTATTCTTGTTAGGATTATTATTGTTAATATCATAATATTGTTAAAATTATTGTTATTTGATTGATTATTAATTTTATACTTTATTTTTGTTTTTGTTAGAATTAAGCTTTTTACTATTCTTGTTGTGGTTGTTATTATTACTGTTGTTATTATTGTTCTTTATTGTTATTATTGTCATTCGTATGATTCTTGTTTATTATTGTTAGTATTATTGTTTACTAAAATTATTAATAATATTGTTATTATTGTTGTTGTTAGACAGTTTTGTTTTGTACACATCATTGCGTTTGATTTTGGTTTTCTGTCTAAAAATAAAAATAATTGTTTTTTCAGTTCCAAACTAAAACAGGATGTTCCAGATGACGGATATCATCACAGAATAAAACATCAAATAAAATTTAAATAAAATTACTTTGAATTAAATTAAATTAAATGAAGAGATAATAACAAAATCTTTCATAGATGTATTTTCATCTCCTGGTTCTGGATCCGGTTCCACGTCACGACTCGTTTCTTACTGATGGTAAAATAATTTTCTTGATGCTGAAAAAAACGTTCAAGTGTAGAAACTGATCCGAACCCGACCTCACAACAAATAAACAAACAAACAAATTAACCGGGTGGTCACGTGACGTTCCCTCCCTGCTCATTTGCATATCAGACCTGCTGCCCGCTAAGAACGGGGAGGAGCCCACGCTGCAGTTCCTGCTGGAGGTCGTGGACATCCTGACCACCTACGTGAGGAAGACGTTCGAGCGCTCCACCAAGGTGCTGGACTTCCACCACCCCCACCAGCTGCTGGAGGGCATGGAGGGCTTCAACCTGGAGCTGGCGGACCAGCCCGAGTCGCTGGAGCAGATCCTGGTGGACTGCAGGGACACGCTCAAGTACGGGGTGCGGACAGGTACGAGCGGGACCGGGGGGTGGTGTGTGTGTGTGTGTGTGTGTGTGTGTGTGTGTGTGTGTGTGTGTGTGTGTGTGTGTGTGTGTGTGTGTGTGTGTGTGTGTGTGTGTGTGTGTGTGTCCTGTGTTCTCAGGTGTGTCCGTCTGTAATAACAGCCAATCGTGTGTGTCTCCGCCCCCCAGGCCACCCCAGGTTCTTCAACCAGCTGTCTTCCGGTCTGGACATCATCGGTCTGGCGGGGGAGTGGCTCACGTCCACGGCCAACACCAACATGTGAGTCCGCTGGGCCACGCCCCCCCTAGGCGGGCCACGCCCCCCCGGGGAGGACCGCGCCGCCATTGGCCGTAGTCTCTGGGGGCGGGTCTGTAAACACCATCAACGGGTCAACAGACCGCTGTTGTCACCTGGGGGGGGGGTTAGATTGCATATTGATTGATCTCGGGTCACAGCAGGACACACACACACACACACACACACACACACACACACACACAGTGTAAATAAGCTACAACAGCCAACAGAGAGGTGTTTACTGAGTAAACAAAGAGGTAAACAAACATCATAAATGGAACCGGCCCAGTGACCCCCCCCTCTATTTCATTTATTTATGGAAATCTTTTGCAGAGTGAACGACACACAGCAAACATCAGTAGGGTGTTTGTGCCTGATGCTAATGCTAATGCTATCGCTAATGCTAAAGGAAAGAAGAAGAACAAAGGAGAAGAAAGTAAAACAGCAGTTTATGTAAATGTGATGAAACAGCGTCCTGTGAAAGAACATCCCACTCACACACACACACACACACACACACACACACACACACACACACACACACACACACACACACACACACAGTGAGGGTTTTCCAGTCCATTGGCCGCGCCTCATTGAGAGCTGGTCTTAGCTGATAGGCCAGCTGGGCCCCACGCTGACACCTCACGTCCCCCGGCGCCGCGGAACCCGTCCCACCGTGGAAACGGCTGCTGCTCCCTGTGGCCCCCCCACTCCACTCCCTGTAGCCCCCCCACTCCACTCCCTGTGGCCCCCCCACTCCACTCCTTTGTCCCTGTGGAGGCGAATCACTGCTCCTCTGAGGAGCTGAGAGGGACCGCACACACACACACACACACACACACACACACACACACACACACACACACACACACACACACACACACACACACACACACACACACACACACACACACACACACACACACACACACACACACACACACTCTGAGCGCCCTTGATGATGGTAATAAGGGCATTTAGGCGTTGCCCCTGGAGACGGGCAGGTGACTGAGGGGTAATTTTCACCCTCAAAAGACCAATGATTGGCTCTGATTGTGATAATGATCTCCATTATTGTCATTATAGCGTGAAATCACACACACACACACACACACACACACACACACACACACACACACACACACACACACACACACACACACACACACACACACACACACACACACACAGAAGCAGAGGAGAATTTTAAAAAGGTTCTTTTGTTCCTTTTCTCTTGTTGAGTTGGAAGAAATGAAGGTGATGGAAAAACCTCTTCATGAACGTAGAACCACCAGAACATCAACCTAGAACCCTCACTCTAGAACGTCACTCTAGAACATCCCTCTAAAACCGTCACTCTAGAACCGTCACTCTAGAACCGTCACTCTAGAACCGTCACTCTAGAACCATCACTCTAGAACATCCCTCTAGAACCGTCACTCTAGAACATCCCTCTAGAACCGTCACTCTAGAACATCCCTCTAGAACCGTCACTCTAAAACCGTCACTCTAGAACCATCACTCTAGAACCATCACTCTAGAACCGTCACTCTAGAACATCCCTCTAGAACTGTCACTAAAACCGTCCCTCTAGAACCGTCACTCTAGAACATCCCTCTAGAACCGTCACTCTAGAACATCCCTCTAGAACCGTCACTGTAGAACCATCACTGTAGAACCGTCACTCTAGAACTGTCACTTTAGAACCATCACTCTAGAACCGTCACTCTAGAACCGTCACTCTAGAACCGTCACTCTAAAACCATCACATTAGAACCATCAATTAAAATTTATCACAGTAGAACGGTCACTCTAGAACCATCCCGCTTCGTCCTCATGGTTTCATGGTCCTGATGGTCCTGGTGGCTGGTGGTCCTGATGGTCCTGGTGGTCCTGGTGGCTGGTGGTCCTGATGGTCCTGGTGGTCCTGGTGGCTGGTGGTCCTGATGGTCCTGGTGGTCCTCGTGGTCCTGATGGTCCTGGTGGTCCTGGAGCTCCTTATAGTCATGGTGGTTCTGGTGGTCCTGATGCTCCTGGTGGTCCTGATGGTCCTGATGGTCCTGGTAGTCCTGGTGGTCCTGATGGTCCTAATGGTCCTGGTAGTCCTGGTGGTCCTGATGGTCCTGGTGGCTGATGGTCCTGATGATCCTGGTAGTCCTGGTGGTCCTGATGGTCCTGACGGTCCTGATGGTCCTGGTGGTCCTGGTGGCTGGTGGTCCTGGAGCTCCTTAAAGTCATGGTGGTTCTGGTGGTCCTGATGGTCCTGGTGGTCCTGATGGTCCTGATGGTCCTGGTGGTCCTGGTGGTCCTGATGGTCCTAATGGTCCTGGTAGTCCTGGTGGTCCTGATGGTCCTGGTGGTCCTGATGGTTCTGGTGGCTGATGGTCCTGGCTGAGGGGGCGGGGCTTATGTGAAGCAGGCTAATGCGGCGGGTCGAGGTGGGGGTGGGGCTTGGGATTACTGTCTTTTCTTCTGGTTCTTTCTTTGAAGGATTAAATGAACGTTTGTCACGTCTTCCTTCTGATTCTGACTCCAACAAAAGCCGTTATCTCCTGGAAACACTCGCTGCCCGGCACACGTGTGTGAAAACACTCGCCCCGCCGGCCCCGCCCCTCCATCCTGATTGGTGGACTGACAGATATGCATCAGAGCTTTGTGTGCTTTAATTAAACCATGACTGAGTCCTCAGACATTTGAATATGAATGTTTGTCGTCCGGGTCTGGGGACGGTTTTAATTATCCGGTCTGGACTCCATTCGTGGGGGCGTGTCCCTCACAGAGCTGGGGGGGGTGATCCTCACGGCTCTGTGAGGGCGTGTCCCTGCGTTTCTTTATAAGGTGTGTTCTCACCCTGGCGTGTGGACAGGTTCACCTACGAGATCGCGCCGGTCTTCGTCCTGATGGAGCAGCTGACCCTGAAGAAGATGAGGGAGATGATTGGCTGGCCGAACGGAGAGGGGGACGGCCTCTTCTCTCCAGGTGGGTCCAGGAACAAACAAACAAACGTGTTGTTTGTTTACAGTTCGCGGGTTAACGCCCCCTCCCCCCAACAGGGGGCGCCATCTCCAACATGTACAGCGTGATGATCGCACGCTACAAGTATTTCCCCGAGGTGAAGACGAAGGGCATGGCCGCCGCCCCCCGACTCGTGCTCTTCACGTCTGAACACGTATGTGACCACGTGGTGGTGGTGATGAAGATGAAGATGATGGTGATGATGATGGTGGTGATGGTGGTGATGATGATGGTGATGGTGATGATGATGATGATGATGATGGTGATGATGATGATGATGATGGTGGTGATGGTGGTGATGATGATGATGATGATGATGGTGGTGATGGTGATGGTGATGGTGATGATGATGATGATGATGATGATGACGGTGATGGTGATGATGATGATGATGGTGGTGATGGTGATGGTGATGATGATGATGATGATGGTGGTGATGATGTTGATGATGATGATGATGATGATGGTGATGATGGTGATGATGATGATGATAACGATGATGATGATGGTGATGATGGTGGTGATGATGGTGGTGATGGTGATGGTGATGATGATGATGATGATGGTGATGGTGATGATGATGATGATGGTGATGATGATGATGATGATGGTGGTGATGGTGATGGTGATGATGATGATGATGATGGTGATGGTGATGATGATGATGATGATGGTGATGATGGTGATGATGATGATGATGATGATGATAACGATGATGATGATGGTGGTGATGATGATGATGATGATGATGATGATGGTGATGATGATGATGATGATGATGATGATGATGGTGGTGATGATGATGGTGAGGGTGATGATGGTGGTGAGGATGATGATGATGATAACAATGATGATGATGATGGTGATGATGATGATGATGGTGATGATGATGGTGATGATGGTGATGATGATGATGATGATAACGATGATGATGATGGTGATGATGGTGGTGATGATGATGGTGAGGGTGATGATGGTGGTGAGGATGATGATGATGATAACAATGATGATGATGATGGTGATGGTGATGATGATGATGATGGTGATGATGATGGTGATGGTGATGGTGATGATGATGGTGAGGGTGATGATGGTGGTGAGGATGATGATGATGATGATAACAATGATGATGATGATGGTGATGATGATGGTGATGGTGATGATGATGATGATGATGATGGTGATGTCCACTCTCTCCCTGTAGAGCCACTACTCCATAAAGAAAGCCGGAGCTGCTCTGGGCTTCGGGACGGAGAACGTGATCCTGCTGAGCACTGATGAGAGGTGAGGAGATGAACATGTGACGGGGGCGGAGCCTCGTCACACGTATGACAGCCATGTGTGACGCATTCAGACCAGCATTAACCGGATTCTGTCTGTTCTCTCAGGGGGAGGGTGATTCCTTCCGACCTGGAGGCTAAGATCATCGATGCTAAACAGAAGGTCGGTGTCATGGCCCCGCCCCCCTTAATCCACTTCCTGTTTGTCAGCACTCTTTGACTAAACCTCTCCCCTGTTGGGTCTGCAGGGCTACGTCCCGTTGTTCGTGAACGCCACCGCTGGGTCGACGGTGTACGGCGCCTTCGACCCCATCAACGAGATCGCCGACATCTGTGAGAAGTACGACCTGTGGCTCCACGTGGACGTGAGTAGAGCGCTAGCAGACCGCTAGCCGTCTGCTAGCAGATGGATGGTCGTCCTCGGTAACACTCCCTGCTATAAACGTGTTGTCACTTCAGGGGGCGTGGGGCGGTGGCCTCTTGATGTCCCGGAAGCATCGCCATAAGCTGAGCGGAGTGGAGAGGTGAGGTCTGGGGAGGCGGGGCTAAAGAACACCTGAAACTGTGAGCTACACTCACTGGAACTGTCACGCTAGAACTGTCATTCTAGAACTGTCACACTGGAACCATCATGCTAGAACTATCACTGTAGAACCGCTACTCCAGAGCTGGAACCTTAGAGCTGCCATTCTAGAACCACTACTTTAGAACGCCATTCTAGAGCCATCATTGTAATCCCGCCACTCTAGAACCATCATCCTAGATCCTCCACTCGAGAACCGCCCCAACAGATCCGCAACACTAGAACGGTAATTCTAGAACCCCCACTCTATGGCCGCTAATCTGGAGCTGCCACTCTAGAACCACCACTCTAGAACCTCCACTCTTGAACCACCACTCTAGAACTATCATTCTGTAGCCATCATTCTAAAACCTCCACTCTAGAAGTTTCACTCTAGAACTGTCACTGTAGAACCATAATTTTAGAACCTCTCCTGTAGAACAGTCATTCTAGAACCACCACTCTAGTACTGCCACTCCACAATCGCCACTCTGGAATGATTATTCTAGAACCATCATTCTAGATCCTCCACTTTAGAACCGCCCCACCAGAACCAAAACACTAGAACGGTAATTCTAGAACCTCCACTCTATAGCTGCTAATCTAAAGCTGTCTCTCTAGAACCATCATTCTAGAACCTCCATACTACAACAGTCATTCTAGAACTTATATTCTTGCACCACTTCCACTTTAGAACCTCCACTGTAGAACTGTCACTGTAGAACCATCATTCTAGAACCTCTCTAGAACAGATTTTACAACCTCCATTCTAGAACCTCTCTAGAACAGTCATTCTACAACCTCCATTCTAGAACCACCACTCTAGAACCTTCATTATAGAATCTTCACTCTAGAACCGTCATTGTAGGACATTTACTCTAGAACCACCATTGTGGGACCTCCACTCTAGAACCTCTATGCTGGAACCACCATTGTAGGACGTCTACTCTAGAGCCTCTACTCCAGAACCGTCATTGTAGAACCTCTACTCTAGAACTGTCATGCTTCATCCTGATTTACTGGAGGGGCGGGGCTTACCCCCTGTGGGCGTGTAAAGACCTTCCTCCTCTGCAGGGCCAACTCGGTGACATGGAACCCTCACAAGATGATGGGCGTCCCCCTGCAGTGCTCTGCGATCCTGGTCAGGGAGAAGGTACGGTAGGGTTATCACCGGTTCCAGGAGGTTATGAGCGGTTATAACAGGTTATAACAGTGTGTGAACTGGTTCCGTAGGGAATCCTGTCCGGCTGTAACTCCATGTGCGCCGGCTACCTGTTCCAGCCGGACAAGCAGTACGACGTGACCTACGACACCGGAGACAAGGCCATCCAGTGCGGCCGGCACGTCGACATCTTCAAGTTCTGGCTCATGTGGAAGGCCAAGGTGAGACGGGCGCTCGCTGGGTGACGCCCACGCCGTGTCGTCATGACAACGGTGCTGTCGTCTCCTGCAGGGCACCATCGGGTTCGAGCAGCACATCGACAAGTGTCTGGAGCTGTCCCAGTACCTGTACAACAAGATCAAGAACCGCGAGGGCTACCAGATGGTGTTCGACGGCGTGGTGAGCCCCCACCACACCTCACGCCACCGGAATTAATAAAATTAATTTGATTTTAATTAATCCGTGTGGATCCAACTCCGTCTGCAGCCTCAACACACCAACGTGTGTTTCTGGTACATCCCACCCAGCCTGAGAGGAATGCCTGATGGCGAGGAGCGCCGGGAGAAACTCCACCGGGTGAGACGGCTCAGCCAATCAGAGAACTGGACATTAAAACACAGCAGAGCCTACAGTAGAACCTGGAGATACCAGTTGGATCTGTTCTGTGACTGGATTCTAAGTCAAACATTTGTTCATCCACCACCTAGTGGTGGTGTCCTGAAGCGCAACTCGTGTCTCAAATAACTCGTATCTCAAATAACTCGTATCTCGAGGTTTTACTTCCCAACAGTCTGAGTTCAGGTTTCCATCCTCGGTTTTTTACATTACCCCCAACGGGAATAGAAAACTAATCCATCAACCTGTCAATGCTCCACCAGGTGGCGCCAAAAATCAAGGCCATGATGATGGAGTCGGGGACCACCATGGTGGGCTACCAGCCCCAGGGCAACAAGGTCAACTTCTTCAGGATGGTGGTGTCCAACCCCGCAGCCACCCAGTCCGACATCGACTTCCTGGTCGACGAAATCGAGAGGCTGGCTCACGACCTGTAGACGCACTTCCTGTGGGCGTGGCCAGAGGGAGGAGCGAGTCTTCATCAGTTGTATGTCAGAGGCGCTGCAGGCAGAAGAATAGGTGTGTGTGCAGGTGTGTGTTCAGGTGTGTTCAGGTGTGTGTTCAGGTGTGTTCAGGTGTGTGTTCACCTGAATCTCTTAAACAGACAAACCGGAATCTAAAGCGTGTCTTACATGTCCAACAAAGTTATTCTGATATATAAAGTGATTAAGTGTATCAGTACAGCGGTACCTCTACTTAAGAAATTTTCTACTTAAGAAATTTCCCAAAAGGAAAATATTTTCTCTAGTAATGAAAGAAATTTCGACTTACGAAAGGTAAAAATCCAGTATGGGCTGATACTCTCAGCTCTCACAGGTTCCTGAACGCAACATTCTTATAGCTGCTCTGCCATTGGCTATTACCTAGCATCCTGGCATCCCATTGGCTAAGAGGGACCTCTGTGTAGCTAGATAGGTGTCTATACAGCGTCCTCCTCATTCGGCCCTCGACCCGTGAGGTGATCTGATAGTTTTACATAAATATATTAACTTTTAGAGTATTCACTATGGACCCCAAGAAAGTGACGGAGAAAAGAGGAAAAGAAAAGACGAAGAAAAGAGTTTTTTTGTCCGTACAAACAAATCAAGAGATGATAGAAAAGCCTGAAAAAGGGATGCGTTTGGTTGATCTCACCAAAGAATATGGCCGTAATGCATCTACAATCACCACGTTATTAAAACTAAAGGAAGTTTAAGGAGTTTAAGGCGTCGCGTGGGTGGTTGGAGAAGTTCAGAAGGAGGACTGGAATTCACTCTGTTGTTCATGGGGGGGCAAGAGGGCATGAACCAAAGAGGGCAAAAAACAATGAGGACAGTAGTTAAAAGGTAAATGACCGTCATTATTATTCTTTATTTTTTACGTTATGCACAACTCTCATTTATTGTGTAATAATCTAGTCGTAACATGTATTTGTTACATGTTTTGATGCGTTTTTATGATTTATAAAACATTTATGTCTGAGTTTTGGGGGCTTGGAACGGATTAGGGCATTTGCATGGAAAAAGTGTCTCTACTTACGTAATATCTTCCAGAACCAAATAATTTCGTAAGTAGAGGTACCGCTGTACTAGGATCAGAGTGTGTGTGTGTGTGTGTGTGTGTGTGTGTGTGTGTGTGTGCGTGTGTGCGTGCGTGCGTGCGTGCGTGTGTGTGTGTGTGTGTGTGCAGCAGGTAGACAGGTGTGTGACGAGCGTGTAAAGCACAAAGTGCTGGCTGGTTGTTTGTTCCATGCAATCATGTGATGCTGGTGTGTTTATTTGTTGGTAAATATAAATATTTATGATCTGATGAAAATGTTTATTGCGTTCCCACTGTTTGCAGATTCAGGTATTTTATTGTGAAGTTGTTGTGTGTGTGTGTTCAGTGGTGACACGTGTGTAAATGTAATCACAGGCGTTTAACCTGATTTCTGGTGATTTTGTCAGCCAAAGAAAAGAACTATTTGTAAATAAATAAAGAATAAATAAACAAAGGATAAATAAACATAAAGGATAAATAAACATAAAGGATAAATAAACATAAAGGATAAATAATATTTAGATGTTTGTCACGTAGAACCCTGGACTGCGACGTTTTCTGTCTAATTTTGCTGTGATGATTGTTTTTGACTGAAATGAAAAATGAAGCACAAGAATGGGGGGGGGGCAAAGGGGGGGGGGTCTTTCCTTTGGGCACCGGGGCAAACAGGAGCGTTGTACCCTAATGCATTTACTGTAATATACTAACTGTTAACATATATTACTGTGTTCTGTGTTCTGAGGGAGGTCCTGATAGCGTGTTGTACAGCATCACGTATGACCCGTGTGTGTGTGTGATCAGATCATCCGTGTTCCATCTGACTTGTGTGTGTGTGTGTGTGTGTGTGTGTGTGTGTGTGTGTGTGTGTGTGTGTGTTTATGTAAACATCTGTAAGGAAAGTTTCCAGTCGACACTTTAACAGAATTATACCCTCTAAAATAAATCTATAATAAAGTCTATTAATGAAAAAGGAATCTGTCTGTCTGAAATACACACACACACACACACACACACACACACACACACACACACACACACACACACACACACACACACACACACACACACAGACTGTATACCCCATTACCTCTCTGCCTAATCATCCTCAAGAAGCCTTTATTTGCCCCCCAGCTGTTCTCCAGCATGAAACGCTCCTCTGTCAGCACCTCTCTTCTTCTTTATTTCTCTGCCACCCATTTGCTCTCATCTCTCTTTCTCTTTTCTTTTCTTTTCTTTTTTGTCTCCATCTCGGTTCACAAAACCCACAATTTACAGAGAAACAAAGGCGTTGGTTGGGTTTGCGCTGTGCGGCTGTCGCCCCCTGCTGGCGGCCTTCTGTCAGTGCACCCACCACCACATAAAAGCCATGATGACAGAAAACAGGCAGTAAATCAATACAACCGGGATGTTTGCAGCATTTCTGAGACTTTTTGAGACTAAACTACTTGTTCTGTTTTTATTTTTCGTCAAAAATCAAAATAACAGTTGAATTCTCTGATTCTGTTATTCTGCCTGCTGTTTAATTAGATTCCTATTTACTTACAGACTTTTAAACATATTTTTGGCAATATTAAACGTTGGTACTAATATTTCAAATTAGCTCTTCTAAAGATTTTAATCCCTTCTCACAATCTTCAATTAAAATCTCCTTTTTGGTGGTAAAAACTTAAATATGTATAATCTACATCAAATGTGTACATTTAGGAATACGCCCTCAGTTTATAGTTGTTTTTTCGACACATTTATTATCTGTAATCTGGTAATAATAATATGATCTTTTGGCCTGCAGTGGCTTGTTAACGTTTCTTGTTAAGATGGTGATATAAATCATTTCATCAGAGAGGAAAGCTTTTCTAGCCTTCATCCATTTTAACCAGCCACAAGGACACAATGACGGAACACATGAACCGATGCCCGACCTGTGAATGCAGAAAGGTTCGTCGCCTAAAGCAGAAGAGAATAAGTGGACGTGAAACTGTGTCACAGAAGTGGTCTTCATGGAGGAAAAGCAGCTGCACTTAAAAGCTTTCTGCTGCAGAGAGGCCTGATTCACACAACAACGCTTCAGGGTTAAAGGTCAACCAGAGGGTTTCATCCACTCTGGGGTGAGTGGGTGCAACCCACTGAATATTCAGTCAGAATAAAAGTACCTGTAAAAAGGGGCATTTAAATGTGGGGTATGCTGCAGGGTATGTCAATATAATTTTTGAAATAATATTACATATAGTTATACAAATATTAAACATTATAGTAAACATAAATGTTAAAATTATGTTAACAAAGTTTTACATCCATAAATGTAAATATAATAAGCAAATATCTGCATTCAAACATTTTATTTTGGCAAATTGAATTTAAAAATATGGAAAATTAAAACAAAAGGTTCCAAAAACTTTAAATATCTGTATGACCTACAAACTATTTGAATGTCATGTTTTTTCATATTTTTATATGATCAAACTCGTTTTTTAACACTCTTTGTTTCGCTTAGAAATAAAACCTTTAAAATGTTTTCAGACCTTCCCTGAACGCCTCACACACTTCCTGAAGGACTTATTTCCTGCCACGTCACCGCGCATGCGCATCATCCCAGCTGATATTTGGCGACGTGTACCCGATGTGAGGACGGGCTCGGCATCTCTGTTCTGCCGGGTAACAACTGCCATAAAGCCCCCAAAGCCTTAACTGAGCGCCGACATGGGAGGGTCCCAGAGCGTGGAGATACCGGGCGGAGGCTCCGAGGGCTACCACGTCCTCCGGGTGAGTGTTCGCCCCCTGCTGCCCGGTGTTAGCCGTTAGCTTAGCATCGCGTCAGAGGCGGAGGATTCCCTGCTGTCCGTGTTGTCGGCAGGCCGCAGAGCCGCGCCGGGGCCTCGCCTGGAGCCTACCCCGACAGACAGACGTCTGCCTCGGGGACGTGTCGTTTGTGTTCGCCTGTGTGTTTGCGTGGGTTTCCGTCGGGTTTAGCTAGTAGCTAGCTGCTAGCTGTTAGCTCTGGGCAGCTGACGTTAGCTGCTCTGAATGACAGCTAACATGCTAACAGGCTAGCTGTGTGTCGCTTTGTTTATTGGTTCAAAACACAAACAGCACAACAGTGAAGCTAACGTTAGCCGCCTAGCCTGTCTGGAGCTGGGGGCGTTTAGCAGCAGGGAGCCCCCCGGGGGGGGGGGGTCGCTCTGGTTCCGAGCCGCACGGATCCTGTTAGCATGATGCTAACCCCCTTCAGAGGCTCCGTTCACACCTGACTGGTGTCTCCGTGTTCACCGCACGGATCGAACACATCCAGGAAAACAAAACCCACGTCCACAAATAAGAAAATGAGGATTAAACACAAAAACATGACGAACTGAACTCGGTGAGGCACATTTTCTTCATGTGCACCACTTTAATGAAGTCAAGCTGATGAAACTGGACCCCCTCCCTCTGTAAAAACTTTAATGAAGTCAGACTTTTCAAATCAAAGCGCAGCCGTGTGACTCTGGTGGTCTGTGGTGTTCTGTCTGGTGGTGAACTGGGGTGTGTTGGTGTGTTGTGACCTGAACACCTTCACTGGTGGACCTGGGGGGTGACCCGCTGCTCTCTGGTTCCTCTCAGGTTCAGGAGAACTCCCCGGGTCACCGTGCCGGACTGGAGCCGTACTTTGACTTCATCGTCTCCATCAACAACACCCGGCTGGTAAATCCGTGCGTCTGGGGGGGTTACGGTTGGGGGGGGGGGGCTGATGGCGGCCTGCTCGTCCCGTCTCAACCCCCCCCCTCTCCTCCAGAACAAAGACAACGACACGCTGAAGGACCTGCTGAAGGCCAGCGTGGAGAAGCCGGTGAAGATGCTGGTCTACTCCTCCAAAACCCTGGAGCTACGGGAGTCCACCGTCACCCCCAGCAACCTGTGGGGGGGCCAGGGCCTGCTGGGCGTGTCCATTCGTTTCTGCAGCTTCGAGGGGGCCAATGAGAATGTTTGGCATGTGCTGGTGAGTAACCCCCGTTGGCTCCGCCAGCAGGCTGCTAACACGGGATTATCTTAACGGCTGCCCCCCCACCTCGACAGGAAGTGGAGCCCAACTCCCCAGCCGCCCTCGCCGGCTTGCGGCCGCACACCGACTACATCATCGGAGCAGACACCGCCATGAACGAGGTAGCCCCCCCGTCCTAGGACCTGTGGTTCTGCTGCTAATGCTAACGCTAATGCTAACGTCTCCACTTCCTGCCCCCCCAGTCGGAGGACCTGTTCTCCCTGATCGAGAGCCACGAGGGGAAGGGGCTGAAGCTCTACGTCTACAACACCGACACCGACAACTGCAGGGAGGTGGTCATCACCCCCAACGGCTCCTGGGGGGGGGAGGGCAGGTAAGACGCCGGCTCAGGTGTGGCCTCCAGCAGGTGGGCGGAGCCTGAGCTCTGCTTCTGTCCTGCAGCCTGGGGTGTGGCATCGGCTACGGGTACCTGCACCGGATCCCCACCCGGCCGTTTGAGGAGGGCAAGAAGATCTCGTTCCCCGGGGGCCCCCCCAGCGCGCCCCTCAGCCCCCTGAAGGACGGCTTCACCGAGGTCAGGACCCCCCCCCCGGAGGCACCTGGATCGATGTGACCCCTCCAGTCTGACGGCACTGCCTTCTCTTCCTTCAGGTTCAGCTGTCGGCAGTGACTCCGCCCCCTGCCGCGCCCCTGGTTCCATCCGGCCTCGACGATTCGCTGTCCGGCCTGTCCATCAGCACGGCCCCGCCCACTGTGCCCAGCGAGCTGCAGACAGGTTTACCCACAGTCCCCCTGCTGCCCTCCTCGGCCACACCCTCCTTCAGCCCCCTCGCCCCGTTAAACCCCACCTCCACCGGCTTCAACCCCGCCTCCACCGGCTTCAACCCCGCCTCTACGATACCAGGTGGGTGTGTCCTCTACGATGGGGAGGGGCTTCTGTAGTTCTGTTTATTTGATGCATTTCTGCAGCGCGTGGATGCGTGATGTCATCACGGATGTTGTTGTGATTCCAGGGCTGATGCCCCTCCCAGGGGGGTTACCGCCGTTGCCCAACCTACCCAACCTCAACCTGCCCCTCCCAGACCTCAGCGGCGTGTCGTTAGCGGGGTCGCCCCCTCTAGGCGCCACAGGTAAGCCCCGCCCCCCCAGCAGGAAAGAACGCCTGGTTGTTTCTGTCTCTAACTCAATCCTGTCTCCGCCCACAGTCCCGCCCCTGGTGTCTCTCCCGCCCCTCAGCATCCCAGGGCTGCCCCCTTTACCCCCCCTTCCCGCCATGCTGCCCTCCCAGATGCCCCCCCTCCTGCCCATCTCCACGAGCACTCCCTCCCCCTCGGTCACAGTCACAGCGGCGCAGGCGACCGCCCCCGCTGCCACCAACCCCACGCCCCCCTCCGAAGCCGCCTCCACCGTCACGGAATCTGTTGCTACGGAAACGACCCAAACATCCTAACGTGTGAAGGACAGCGCCGCGGCGGAGCCAGAACACCGGGGGGGGGTCTCTGCGTGTTTTATTTATCGGCCTGAGGGTGAAGGGGCGGGGCAGAGTGATGTGGGCGTGTCTTTCCTGCGGGGGCCCTGGGGTTGGTATCTGCGTCACAAACTGAGTTCTGGTCCGTCTCAGATATCGTTTATATCAACAGAGTCGATGGGACTGGACCATAAAACAGACCGCCAATCATCTGGCAGCCAATCAGCTCGCAGCCCTGTCCCACCGGAACCAATCAGGACACAGATCAGAGATCTGACGTCCTGCTTCATTTGTGAAGTGTTCCAGGCGTTTTATGGTCCAGCCCCACGTCTGTTATTAGTTCTAGACCCTCTGACCAATAGATTTGATTGATCGATTATTGATTTCCTTAGCGTATGATTTTCCACCCCACGAATGAATCTGCATTATTTTGCACCACCTTTTTTGTGTTTTGAAATTTAGCCTGTCCCTTTCGTCTGTCTCCGTGTACGTCCACATCTCCATAGCAACCGTTTGACAGGCCGTGCCAGAGGGGCGGGGCTTAAGTCACATGGGCTGCTATTTAGTTGGTGTTTGCTGTTTGGTGATCAGATGGGGGGTGTAAATGTTTGTCTGGCACGGCCAGCAGGGGGCGCTGTAACACCTGATCACACCTCCAGGACGCAGAGCAGCAATAAAACCAAACTACTTTTATCAAACACCTGTTCGTCTTCATTCTGTCTGAACAAAAACATCACAACACGCGTGTAAACCGTGACCTGATGATGTCATCAGCTGCTCAGCTGGTGGGCGGAGCCCTGGGAGTGTGAATCACATCATTAATGGAACTAAATACCAGAATTTAAATCCAGAATTCAGGACAGTTTTTCATTCCTGTTTAATTTCCTACAAACTACTTTATTCCACATTTGTTTCAGATTTGAATCAAGTTCATAGATGAAAATGCCAACAGATTAATTTGGATTATTAATGGGTTCAGATGGGGGCTTGACTGGTGCATTCTGGGTAATTAATGAACAGGAAACCAACATCCTCCATGCGTGAAGCCCCACCCCCAGAAAATGCCCGTCCCGCTGGGCGAAGGAAGTTGATGGAGACGAGGTCCGAGGACACGCCCCCACCCCCCCCCCAGCAGCAGGAAATGACACTGGTGTGGCCACGCCCCCTTTTCCCCCCATCCAGGTTCAAAAAATGCACAAGAGGAAACGGTTTCACACGTTAAAAAGGAAAAGACATTTATATGGATGAATGGAGCAGAGACACTGGGACCGGGTCACGCAGGGCTCTGATTGGTTCGCTGGAGAACCGCCCCCTGCACACCAAACGGACTCCAAACCAGGTCCTGGAGTCCTGGAGTCGTGTCCACGCCCGTCAGGCGGCTCCAGGAGGACGATGAGGAAACACCAGATTTAATTCTCTATTATTTGTCCCAATAACAACGTTGGATTAAGACAGACGTTCTAATCCACCTCCGTAATCCCAGGATGCAGAACTTCATGCCAAACGCGTGGGGCCTGGTCGCCGACGGCAACCACAAGTGCAAATTGAGCCCAGGAATTTTCTCTGGAACGTTTTTCCTTTGTTTGCCCCGCCTCTGACCCCTGACCCAGGAGGAGACGACGACGGATGGAGTTCTTTTTAGTCCTGGTTCAATCGTCCTAGTGGAACAGAGTACATCTACGACAGCAGCTCCATGTGGAAGAGATGGTGTGAGGAGCTGGATGGGAGGTGTCCCTGAAGAAGACCTCCTTCACCTCCATCCTACTTCTGTTCTGCTGATCCTCCTCACAGCGGTGAGTTCAAGGACACCAGTCAGCGTAGGAAAATCCTCTAACAACAGCTCGAGTAAGAAAACAAACAAAAAGATCCACATCCATTATAATCCCAGCTGGATCCTGGTTTAGCCATAGAGGGGGGGTGTCTGTCAGTCAGGTCAGTAGGTGGGGAGCGATGAAGAGGAGGAGGGCTGCAGCGACCCGGAGGAGTTTGAACGCCTCATGTGGGGGAGGAGGTAGGAGTCCGAGCACAGCTGGTGGACGTCGAAGCGGTCCTCCTTCCGGTACGCCAGACACCGGCGGATGAACGCCTGAGAGGAGAGGAGGCAGTGAGGGCACTGTGTGTGTGTGTGTGTGTGTGTGTGTGTGTGTGTGTGTGTGTGTGTGTGTGTGTACCTTGGCCTCAGTGCTAGCCTGTGGTTTAGCGGGGAACTGGACCTCCGTGGCCTTCAGGATGGTGTTCTCCTGCAGGATGTCCTGCTGTGACTGGTTGTGGCCAAACGGCTGCAAACAACAACCAATCAGAATGAGCCACTCAGAACGAGCCAATCAGAAATAGCCAATCGGGCTTCAGTCCAGGGGGACGTCTGAGGAGAAGCCCCCCCCCCCTGGTTGCTCCTCTGACATCACGTTCAAAACTGAAGAGGAGGATGAGTGTGAAGCTCCATTGACAGCCCCACACCCCTCGAACCCCCACTGGAGGATCACATGACCCCCCCCACACACACACACACACACACACACTTCTCACCTTGCGTCCATAGAGGCACTGGAAGAAGATGACCCCCACCGACCAGACGTCCACCTTGTTGGAGATCTTGGGCGGCTCCTTCCCCACCACGAAACACTCTGGAGGGAGGTACCTGAACACACACACACACACAGCAGTTTAACTTCAGTTTGTGTGTGTGTGTGTGTGTGTGTGTGGGGGTCCTGACGTCCTACCAGTAGGTCCCCGCCCCCTGTGAGGTCAGGTCCATCCCGTCCACGCCGTAGTTGTCGTCGTCCATGATCTTGGAGAGGCCGAAGTCGGTGATCTTGATCTCTCCACAGGCCGTCCCGTCCACCAGCAGGATGTTACCTGTGTGACACACACACACACACACGGTTAGAGCCTGGGGGGGGCACATTAGGGTTAAGGTTAGGGGCGCCACCCACCGGGCTTCAGGTCGTAGTGGATGATGGGGGGCCGGATCTCGTTGAGGTGGCGCAGCGCGCTGACGATCTGCATGACGATGGAGCGCGCCTCCTTCTCCGACATCAGCTTGTTCTGCTTCAGGTAGAAGTCCAGGTCGTTGCCCTCGCAGAACTCCAGCACCGTGCAGAACCTGGGGGGGGGGGGCACGGGTCAGGCAGGAGCATCTACCCCGCCCCCAGAGGTCAGAGGTCACTCACGTGTCCGTGTCCAGGGAGAAGTAGTCGTACAGCTTGACTATTCTGGGATGGTCCAGCTGCTTGTGTATCCGGTACTCCCGACACGCGTGTCTGAGAGAGAGGAACCGTTAGAGTGTGTGTGTGTGTGTGTGTGTGTAGTGTGTGTGTGTGTAGTGTGTGTGTGTGTCCTACTTGTGGTAGTTGTCCTTCTTCTCTTCCCTCCAGTTCTTGTTCAGCTGGTGGATCTTCACGGCGGCGTAGCGCTGCTCGAACAGGTCGAAGGCCTGACACACACACACACACACACACACACACACACACACACACACAGGTGAGTCATCATCCTCCTCCCCCTCAGTGAGACGTGACCCAACAGCCACAGGTTACCTTGTAGACCTCACTGAAGCCCCCCCTCCCCAGCAGGTGCAGCAGCAGGTACCTCTCATTCAGGGTGGGGTGGTCTTTGAACCTGGGGGAGGAAGAGGAGGGGTCACCCTCAGGCCTCACACACAATGTATCAGAATCCACCCTAACCCCTTTATAACCCTTTATAACCCTTTATAAACCCTTTACAACTCTTTATAACCCCTTTGGAAGTCTTTATAACCCCTTTGGAAGTCTTTATAACCCCTTTAGACCCCCCAGCCCCCCCAGACTCACGAGGAGCTGTCCTCATTGTTGATCCTCTTCAGCTCCCGGATGTGGAGGTTCCTCACGCGCTCCAGACGCTCCAGCTCCGCCTGGATCTCCGCCTCCTCCTGCGTGAACAGGGGAACACCTGTCCAATCACGTTCAGGATGGATGACGCGAGCCCCGCCCCCGGAGCCCACCCTGACTTCCCACAATGCTTTGCCGTCCAGACCTTCTTGAGGTGGCCCAGGCGCAGCTTGAAGATCTCCTCCTGCTCGTGGTACTCAGCCAGCGTCAGCCTGCACACAAACACCACTGACGTCACTTCCTGTTTGTGCCGCCGCCGTTTCCTGTTACAGTAAAGGGGCGTGGCTCACAGCTGGGGCAGCGACGGCTTGAGGAAGGGGTCGGAGTCGTTGCCGTTGACGACCTTGGCTTTGCGTTTGGGCTCGGAGGTGGAGGCCACGGCGAGGGAGGGGGACGCCGGGTTGGGGGGCTTCCTCTTGGCCAGGAGCTTCCTCTGCCGCTCGATGTCCTCCCTCTGCTGGTTGATGCCCTCCTGCTGCCTGTAGGGGGGGCAGAGGGGGGTACATGTGAAGCAGCAGCACCAACAGCCCCCCAGCGGTCGGTTCTCGCCCCCCCTCACTTGATGAGGTTCTGGAAGGCGTAGCCGTCGGTCCACTGCTCCGTGTAGGACGCCCCGTGACGCACGGTGGTGAAGTGTCCCAGACGCAGGCGGTCCTGCATGCTCTTCTCCCGACACGACTGCTTCTCCTGGGTGCTCTGTGGGCACACACGCAGTTAGGAGCGACCCCTGACCCCGTCTGGACCTGGGGGGCAGAGGGGGGGGTCGGGTACCTTCTCGATCAGCAGCTTCTTGCTCATGGTGATGCATTTGTTCAGCCTCTCCTTGTATTTCTCCAGGAGCTTCTGCTGCTCGTCGATCTGCCGCCGCAGGTCGCAGTTCGCCTGTGTGGGGGGGGCACACATCTGTCTCACGTTTCTCATGAAGATGCCCCCCCAAACGGGCCCTCAACTCACCCTGAGCAGGTCGTCGATCCGGCCCTCCTTCTTCTCCAGGTCCAGACTCTTGTTGCTCTCCAGAGCGGCGAGTTTGAGTCCCGTCAGCTCCGTCTGGAGGGGGGGGGGGGCAGCAGTCAGCAGGGGTGGGGGGTCAGGGGATGTGTCGGGTGGAGTGGGGGGGGGTCACGCAAGCATCGCATTACCTGGACAAACTTGCTGCAGGAGGCTTTGGGGTTGTGTTCCCCGAAACACAGCGCGGTGGGCGAGGAGCTGTTCTGCCGGATCTGCTCACAGACAGACGGGTTCTGGTTACCGTGGGAACGAAACACACTTCCTGTAACAGTTCAAAGGTCAAAGGTTCTGCTTCACTCACCATCAGCCCCGGGGCGGAGTGGGAGTTCTGGGGGGAGCGGCGCGCTGACGGGAGGCCTCTGACGGGACTGGAGCCGTTCCCACCCTGGAACTTTCCAGCAGAGGGAGGAAGTGAGAACGTCGCCGTTAGGAACCGCAGCGATTATGGGATGGAATACTCACCTCAAAGTAGTCGCTGATCTTGGGCCCCCGTGTGGATGTCTTCCCTGTTGGGGGAGGAGAAGCATCAGTGAGGCACAGGTGACACTGGTGTGTGTGTGTGTGTGTTTTACCTTGACTGCTCTCTGAACAGGTCTCAGCTTTCCGTTTCCTCCCTCTGGACGACTCTGAATGCTTCTTCTCTGGGGTCTGTGAACACACAGGACAGCAGTTTAGCTAACGGCGCCGCTAACAGCGCCGTCGGCGTCCAGCAGGGGGCGAGCAGGAGCAGAGGGTACGTACTGAGTAGGCAGGAGAGCTCCCTCGCTTCAGATCAGAGCTCTAGGAAGAAAGAGAGGAGAGGTGGAGGTAGTGGAGGGACAGAAGTCGAGTGGGAAGAGAACGGCGGGGGAAGCGTTAGCTGCAGGCTAACCGCCCCTGGCTAACCGCCCCAGGCTAACCGCGGTGTGTTTTACCTCCGACTCCTTGTCGCTGGACGAGCCCAGGCTGCCGTAGCTGTGATTGGACGACTCGTTGGCCAGACCCTGCAGAACAAACACACACCGTCACACTCTGTCCACACGGACGCCCGGCTAGCGTTAGCATGTAGCACAGAAACAGGAAGCCGACAGGAAGCCGACAGGAAGCCAGGTGAGTCACCTGGTCGTTTTCCATCACATGCACCTTTTCTCCCGTAGTGTAAACATCTATATCGCCATGACGACCGAACAGAGAGTGGAGAATCAGAGGAAGTCGCAGCAGCTCACGAGGAAACGAACAGTGTGGCTCAGAGCAAAGCATCATGGGATCGGTCGAGAACAGAAAGAAAAAGCCAATAAATGCTTGGAGCGTCGGAGAAAGTTTGGAACGAAGCGCCGGCAGCCAATGAGAGACAAGGAAAACTGGGAGGTTTGGGTTCCTCCTCCATAAAAACAATCCCAACACTTCCTGTCGTGCTGCTTCCTGATTGGTTCCCTCTGGAGCCTGTTTATCGTTACTGACATCCCAGACAACGCAGCCAATTCAAGAGATCGGGTTTTGAGTAAACACACTAGACCCTGAGCCTGTTGGGGCGCCTGAAGCCCTGCTGGGGGGCGTTACCTTCGTCCCTCCGCTGGTGCTCCCGGTGCTGCCCACCGTGTTCCCGGTAACGGCTCCAGTGATGCGGGCCTCCAGCAGCTCCTGCCTCCTGGGGTCCAGGCTGTGCAGCTCCTCCATGGGGGCTGTAACCACGGCGACAACAACACAAACATGTTAGCAACTCTAATGAAGCCCGGAGCATTTATGAGGTGATGACATCATGAGACGACTAAAGAGAAAGGATGAGAACAGACAGAATGGATGTGGTTCTAAAAACTGCTCGTTCATGCTTTGATGGAGGAGCAGAGGGGTGACGGTGCGTTTCTAACGGGCAGGAAGCTGATGCTGCAGGTCAGGAGAGAGAAGAGCATCAGCACCCACAACCCGCAGTCCGTCACTCTGGGGGTTTGAGACGCCACACAAACGCTGCATCAGGACCAGAACACATGTCCACACCGGGGGGGTTATTACACTTAGATGTCTACTGCAGATGTGGAGTGGTCCAGGTGCTGGGGCCCCCGACCCACGACCACCTGTCTGCAGGTAGACGCCTGTAGGTCCTCCTCTTCCTCCTCAGGGGACAGTACATCATTCTCATCGTCACGACAATCAATCTGAGAGGCGTCATCAGTGTGTGTGTGTGTGTGTGTGTGTGTGTGTGTGTGTGTGTGTGTGTGTTGGGGGGGTGTCATCTAAGGACAGTCGGGGTTAATCCATCCTCATTATTTTACATCCATGTTTGTTTTAAGGGTTAAAGTCACTAACACTAACAGATGTTAAATATATTTAGACACCATTCAGTCTAAATGTATCTATCATCACATATTAAATGACTATTATAAACATTAAATCATTAACTATCTGTTCCACCGTCGGTACTTTAATCCCATTTAACCAACATGTTGTAAATGAAGCCACTTCCGGTGTTTTTGCTAACACTAGATTAGCCGGATTAGCCGAGCGGCTACATCCAGGCGTCACGGTGATGCCTTCACGGCCCCGCGGAGCCTCGGGCCCCCTCAGCCGGCTGCTAGCTGCTCCAACCCGGCTAGCTCTCCAGCAGCTGGCGCTGCCTCGATGCTAACGCGTTAGCCGGGTGCTAGCCGTCCCCGCTCCGACAGCTGACGTCTGGCTCCCGGTCCGCGGCATCACCAGCCTGTCATCCATCTTTACTCCACCGATAACCCGCCCGTCGCGTCCGCGTCCCCCTCCCCACGGAGGACCCGCTCCGGGGCGGGTGAGAGCCGCGGGAGGGCCCGGTGAGCTAGCCTACCTTCCTTGCTCCTGGCGGCCGCCGTTACGTGCTGCTGAGGGATCGTAGGGGACGAGGAGAGCCGCGACCAAGATGGCGTCGCCTCCAAACTTCCACCTCCACTTCCACTGTTACTTTGGACACTCATGAAGCCGCTTTGCCGCCGAGAGGAGCCGGAGCACGCACGGCCGAACCCGCGCCCATCGTTCGACACCTGCTGTAGCCGAGCGGGCTAGCTCGCGTTCGCTTCGACGTGTTCAGGCGGCTACTCGCCCCGCATCGAGCGGACCCGACGGCTCCGGCGGACGGGCGGCTGCTGCGGACGCTCGCGGGGACTCATCCAGCGTAACCTTTGCATGGTGACCGCACGCGCGCCTGTCAGCATCCAGGGCGCGAGCGGAGCGGAGTCTTCTCCGCGAGACTCTCGCGAGGCTGGCGCGCGCCTGGCTTTGGCAGCGGGATTTGAGGGGATGGCGCGAGACAGGAGGGAACGCTGGTCTGGGATCGGTTCACCCGCCCCGTTCAGAGGCCGCAGGGCGGGAGGGAGGCCAGGATCACCGACCCCAGAACAGCCGGCTGTCCCGGTGGGAACAACAAACACCCCGGAAAGATGGCCGAGAGTTCGGTGGAGTCTGAGGAGGAGGAAAACAGAAAGATGCGCGCGCACGCGCATACACACACACACACACACACACACACGGGCACAGTTATAACTATAAAATATTAATAATACAGTACAGTAATAATAATAATACATATTTATTTTACTTATTTATTTTATTTAAGGTAGGATAAAATAACCTTTATTTTAGGTTATCTTATCCAAAACAAAATAAATAAGTAAATAAATATGTATTGTTATTATTATGAATACATATTTATTTATTTACTTAGAAATACATATACTCCATCATATAAAATATTTTCATTTTGTTTTAAAAAGATAGATAGATAGATAGATAGATAGATAGATAGATAGATAGATAGATAGATAGATAGATAGATAGATAGATAGATAGATAGATAGATAGATAGATAGATAGATAGATAGACACACACGTATATGTATAAGCCTGTGATTTTATAGTGGAGAAAAAGTACTTTTCATATGGGGATCAATAACATATATGTATCTATGTGTGTGTGTATGTTTGTGTGTGTGTGTGTGTGTGTGTGTGTATACATCTATACACAGTATATATGTCATATATAACAGCTGTGTGTGTACAGATACACCATTGAAATACAAGTGGGGGCCAGGTGGGAGGCTATAAGGTCTTTTGTTCAAAATTTGGTGCAGTGCATCAAAATTGCACAATGCACACACACACACACACACACACACACACACACACACACACACACACACACACACACACACACCATTGGCCTACATCGTGCTCCTACAGCCCTCTGAACCGTTGGTCTGGTCATGTGTGTGTGTGTGTGTGTGTGTGTGTGTGTGTGTGTGATGAGTCTGCAGAAGCGATGGAGGCTGAAACATGAAACATGAAGCAGGAAGTGAAGCGTCTGCTTCAGCTGCTGCTTTTACAGTGGGGTTGCGTCAGCAAACAGGCTGAGGCACAAACCATCACACTGTACCTCAGATGCACCTGCTGGTGGTAACAAGGTTTCCATAGCAACAGGCGGGCGATGAGGGGGGTGGTATGAGCAGCTACTGGATGACACTACTGTACACCCCCACACAGCTTGTGATGGCGTGTGCCATCAACCTGGCATTGTGTGTAAATGAAGGTGTGACAGGTGGTGCCCCCACCCAGGAGCATCAATCCGTTTACACCCCCTAGACCCGGAACTGACCCACAATAAAGTTTGGACCCCTGTTCTCCAGCCTTCACTGGAGTCTAGAATCCTGAAGTCCCAGCTGCGGCCACACGGGGGCGGTGTTGTCCCGGCGGCTGAGGCTAAGGGTCATGAGTGACGAGACTGAATGCACCAATCAGATTGTAGGTTTAAAAATGAAATTATGTTTGTCCAGAAACTTTCTCAAGAGTTTTTACAGAATAAATCTTTCATAACTTTATTTTTTTCCCAGGAGGAATTCACTTTATTTCTCTTCCAGCTGATTGTTTCTGGTCTTTTAGATCTGGATCACAGGTACACACACATCTGCAGTGAGGATCTGGTCTTTTAGATCTGGATCACAGGTACACACACATCTGCAGTGAGGATCTGGTCTTTTAGATCTGGATCACAGGTACACACACATCTGCAGTGAGGAAAGTCCAAATATTTAATGTTCAAACTGATATATTTGTCTTCAAATATGCAAAACGGGCACCAAAAACACTCCATAGGACGCTTAAACAGAAGTACACCTGAGCGTGAACGGGTGACAGGTGGACAGATCAGAATGGATCTAACCGCTGACTCAGCGATCCAACCCTGCTGAGTCATGTTTGACCTGTTGAAGCCATAAATAATCAAACGCGTTAAAAACTTCATGTTCCCACAAAACCTCCTTGTTCCATTAGACTCAATGATGTGACTTTATTCTCCTCCTGGACACGTTTCACACACTTTCCAGCATGTGTGTGAGTTTCCACACGTATGTACGTCAAGAAATGCATGTTTGTTTTCGTAAAACCATACGTGGAGATGAATCAAAACGTCATTTAAAAAAATAAAATGAATAAAAGCCTCAAACGTGAAAGAGATCGTGAGAATGTGACGAGGAAATTTGGAAACACCAACGTGACGCCGCGTTAAAAGACTTTATGATCCATCACCAGACAGGCAGGCAGGCAGACAGACAGGCAGGCAGACAGACAGACAGACAGACAGACAGACAGGCAGACAGACAGACAGACAGACAGACAGACAGACAGGCAGACAGACAGACAGCCCTCAGAACGCTCCTCAGGACAGTTTGTGATCAGAAGCTTGATGTAATTCCAAAACACAAATGATCAGATCAATAAAGGTGCCAATCGAACCAATCAAATCGTTCCACTCTGCCGCGTCGTCGGCGTGACGACGACAACAACCCTTCAATCCGATACACAACAATCGAAAGCAGGCCGGCGTCTTCAAGAGTGAATCTGACGGTGTGGTGGTGGATGAAGGTTTTTTTAAGGATCGGGGGGGGGGTGAAAATCAATTCAACCAATCACACGTTGTTTTCTGCTCTGTGGGCGTCGACCAGCCGAGCGTGGCTTCAGGTCCACGGCGCCTCGACTTCACCAACGCGAGAACAGAAAGTGGTTTCATCCAACCCGAGAGGGCGACGGCAGCAACCGGCGGTTTCCAACGGCAACGAGAACAAACCAATTGCATAGCAGGAGAAAATGAAGACGATCCAGATCTGAACCGAACCCCGTTTAGAGTTTGGCCCCACCTACCTAACGAACACTCAATCCCACAGACTCTAGACCAAACGCCCCCCCCCTTGAAGACGCCGCCCCGCTTTGTGGCACACTGGATTAGACAGAATAAAAGGCAATCACTTCCTGGGGGGTTGGGCTGTGCTGGAGTAGAGAGGAGGAATAGAGGGGGTGGGGCTGGAGCTGATGGGTGGTGTCGTCCCCCCCCCCCGGGTTCCGTCTAAGCGCACTGGAGATGCTTCAAGTGTTCCTGTGATGATCCTCACGCCTCCTGCAGGGGCGTCGCCCTCCCGCCCCCGCCCCCGCCCCCGCCCCCGCCCCGGCTTTTTTTTGTTTTTTTTGGCAGCAGTGGTTTCTTGGACTCGACTACGATGCAGCTGTGCAAAGTCTGTAGTTTGATCCGCGCGGCTCAGCTGGACTTCACCGGACTGATGCTGAGCTGAGCGAAGCCGATCAGCTTAACGTCGTCGGGGATCTCAGACTCCTCCACGCCGGACGCCTGGAAGAGAGGCGGTGATGTCACACAACGTTCTCACAGAGGAAGTGATGTCACACGCAAACGCGTCGCAGCCTCACCAGTTTAAAAGTCACAGTTTTGTTGTTCAGAGGATCGTCGACGATCTTCTGCAGGTTGGCAGCAACTAGACAGCAAACAAGAGGTTAATGATGATGTCATCACCTCACCAGGATCCCTGTGAACGCCGTCCAATCGGAAACCTGCTTCTTACCGATGACTAAGTCCTTCCCGTCCACCAGACCGGCGGAGACCAACTCCTGGGAGACGCCGTCAGCGGAGTCTGAGGGGAAACCAGAGGGAGAAGGGTTAACACTGAGCGCCAGCGCCAGAAAGTAGAACCTCAGGTACAGAGGAGCCTGTTCACGCCTCTGAGGACCCACAGCCAGAAAATATGAAACAAACACATTTATCAACCAATGGAAACGCAGAATTTACCAGCGTGTAATTAATTATACATCAGTTACGTAAACAATGATAAAGAATGACAAACATAAAAGTCAGGAGAACACACGAGATACGTCTTTACTCCACCAACGAGAACGAGATGCGGTCTCACTGATGTCGTATCCATCCAACAACACGTGGTAAAGAATGAGATGCAATCTCACTGATGTCGTATCCATCCGCCAACATGTGGTAAAGAACGAGATGCGGCTTGTACCTCCATCACCTCGTGCGTTGAGGTTCTCGTGTCACCACTACTCTGTCATAACTTCCTGCCGTCCAAACGCAGACTTCCTGTCTGCACAGGAAGTGGACCTCACCTCTGCCGGACATGAACTCGAAGCGGATGTCGTTGAGCTCCTTCTTGAGGTTCCTCAGTCTCAGGACGAGGCTGATGGCGACACTGGCGTTGGCGTTGGCGGCGACCGGTTCCTGCATCAGAAAGGCAGCAGAGTGATGACCGCCGTCCGGTGAACTCAGACTCCCATGAGCACCTGCTCTCACCTGAGCGGCAGGGGCGTGGGCGGGGCTTGCTGTCTGAGCGGGAGCCTGGGGCGGAGCGTTCTCTGCGGTAGGGATCGGATTTGCCGTCCCCTCGTGGGCGGGGCTGGGAGTAGGAGCGGCGGCCTCGGCGGGGGCGGACTGTAGCTTCCCCGTGGAGCCCTCTGCTGGCGGGAAAAGCTACGACAGACAAACAGGAAGTGAGCGGGGGGGTTTGACATCAAATAAAAACGAGGACGCACACGCGGGACAGGCATGCAGATCTGTGTCAAGGCGTGATGATGAATCAATGTTCAGGTCATGCCCCCCACCGATGGGCTCACCTCCATGTTCAGGCCCCCGTCCTTCACTCTGGGCGACTGCAGAATGGACACGACAGATTATCAGGATTAAAACATGCAGGTTTCCTCTTATGCCACCCCCCCCAGCGTAGGGAATAATTGAAGGAATTTGACTTTAAACACAAAATCACGACAACAGGAGGTAAAATCCCACACCGTGTGAATTACATGTGGACAGACGTCAGACAGAAGAGCGATGCCGGCTCTATTATATTCAGTTCTAACAAAATGTTTCAAAATATATTCATATTTTCTATAATTCTACCCTTTTATTTTATTTTATTTTATTTATCCATTTAATTATTTAATTTATTTAATTTATTTATTCTCATTTGTTTCCGTGCCGGTCCAGCGGCGCCCCCTGCTGGCCGTCAGGCTGCAGCGCAGCGTCGTGCGGCTCCTCACCCTCAGGGCGGACACGGCCGCCTTCCCCTCCTCGCTCTCCTCGTCCAGCTCGTCGTCGCTCCACTCCCACCCCCCGTCCTCTGTCTTGTGGAGCCGCCCGCTGGAGCCGGGGACCCGCCGCACCTGTGGAGGATTTCAAAGATGAGGAACGCTCTGACGCCGTTTCACGCCACGATGATGGCGGCGTCGGGCGAACCTTTCTGGAGCGGTCCGATATGGTGGGGCCTTTATAGAGCAGCTTCTCCTGCAGATAATCGTTGTTCTGGAACAGAAACACCTGTTAGAACCTCCTCAGGAGCAGCGGTATTCTCCTGGAGATGATTGATTCTCACTTTGGCCTTGGTGAAGAACTTGTACTTGAGCAGCTCGGCGGCGGTCGGCCTGAACAGGAGACACGTCAGAACTTCAGCGGCGACGGGAGGACGGCAGACAGACGGGGGGGTGGGGGGGGGCTCACCTTTTCTCGGGCTCCTTCTGCAGACACATGGAGATCATCTTCCTGAAGGACTTGCCGTACTTCTTCACCATCTCCTTGTCGGTGATGCCCGTCTCCAGGCAGGGGGGCTCGTTCTGCAGCGTCAGCATCAGCACCTACAGGGGGTCACAGGTCAGTGTCGCCGCTGGAGAATATGGGGGGCGGAGGCCAGCGTTGCCTCACCTTCATGGGGGGGTACTTGTGATACGGCGCCGCCCCGGTGGCCAGCTCGATGGCCGTGATCCCGAAGCTCCAGATGTCGGCTTTGAAGTCGTAGCCGTGGACCTGAGGACCAACAGGAAGAGGAAGTCAGCTGACCAGAGGAGGAGGAAGGGGAGGAGCCCCCGCCTGGACCTCCCTCCTACCTGCTCCATCACCTCGGGGGCCATCCAGCACGGCGTCCCCACAAACGTCTTCCTCAGCTTGTGTCGGGTCATGTCCCCCCCGGTCGCTAGAAAGGCACTCACACCGAAGTCTGGGGAGTGTGTGTGTGTGTGTGTGTGTGTGTGTGTGTGTGTGTGTGTGTGTGTGAGTTCAGACGTGAGCAGGAACACACAACTACACACACACCAACAACAAATCAGAATGACAGAGGAAAGAAAGCGTTACCGGCGATCTGGACGGAGCCGTCCTCCCCCAGGAGAATGTTTCCAGCTTTTAGATCCCTGAGGGGACAGGAAGAGGACGTGACGTCACACACCAACACGCATGAACACGCGTGAACACGTGTGAACACGCGTGAACACGTGTGAACACGCGTGAACACGTGTGAACACACGTGAACACGTGTGAACACGCGTGAACACACACTGAGCTGAGCGGCTCACCGGTGGATCTGCCCGTTCTTGTGGAGGTACTCCAGCCCCTCCAGGACCTCCCTCAGGATGGTGGCGATGCTGGCCTCGTCCAGGACGCCGTTCTTGTGCTCGCCGCAGGAGATGATGTGTTTGATGATGTCCAGCACCGAGCCTGAGGGGGGGGACGAGCAGGAGGCGTCTGGTTTGAACCCGGGTTTTTAAATGTTTTACTTAAACGACAGTCAGGAAACGTTAAAGATGAAGTCATCAAACATTCAGTCCTCTAAGGGGTCCACATTCTGGCTTTTGAAGCACTTTGATGGTTTTAAATCCGTTCCACGCCTGAGGAGGTTCCCTGATACCATCTACTCACGTCCAGCCCCTCTCCACCGGTCTCACTGCTGATATGGAACACATGACGTCGTATTAAACTGGAAACACCACCCTATCTCAGCGTCAGCAGCGCTCGTGGTTTCTTATCCCACAGACTAACAAAAGCCGTCCTGAGGCTGAGTCTGAGGTGTAAAGTCGGCCACGCCCACATCGCCAGAGGCGACTGGGCCGCGACGCGTTGACGCGTCGACGCGCCGCCGGCCGAGTCGGTCCGGGTTCAGACATGAGTGGAGTCCTCACCGCCGCTGAGCAGCTTCATCACCAGCCACAGCTCGTCCTTTACCACGAAGGAGGTGTAGTAAGACACGATGTTGGGGTGGTGGCACTGGCTCATGGCCTGGATCTCCTTCTGCAGGGGGGGGGGAACGTGGGACACAATGTCAGCGCAAAGGCAGGACAGGCACCAAGAACTGAGTCAATATTTAAATTACACCTAGAGAGACAACAAACACTCAGTCGGACCGCATTCAAGGAGGTGTTGACCTCGTGAGGTGAGGCTAATCCAGGAAAGTCTCCCAGCCAGGAGGGTGTGACTGAGTCAGGCTGGTGGGGCGGATGTTTACGCTCAAACAGACCCGCATCAGAATCACCAATCTGTACTGTTTGGTAGGGTTAGCTAGCTCTCATAGTCTCAAACACAAACACACTTCACCAGCTGGTTGCTCACCTTCTCTTTTCTCTACCACCTTGTTTTTATCACACCTTTGTCAGAAGCTGAATTATTTAATAAAGATGAGCATCAGCATCCTGTTTACAGGCTTCCTGAACCTGATTAAATAAACCTGAGTGATACCTACAAACTAGACTTTATCCATCTTATGCTGACGTCATTCCAGCCGGTGATAACCGCTGACGGTGTGTTTCTGTGACATCAAACCCGTCGGTTAAAGCTAAAACAAAAGCCTCAGGCGTCGCCTCCGTTTCTTACCGGGAGCTCTTCCATGCTGGTTTGACATTTCTCCAGGTTGATGCGTTTGATGGCCACCTTCTCCTTCCGGGGTTTGCAGTACGCCGCCTGGACGACGGCGGTGGCGCCGCTGCCTGAGGAGGACGTGAACAGGAAGTGACCTCTGAGAGCAGTTCAGGTTATTTTACTCCGTTCAGCAAATAATTCCAAAACTAATTTTAACTTGACTTAAAGTAAAGGAGCTAAATTTATCGTAACTTCCCCTTTCTTATGACTAACCTGACATACAGGATGTAAACCAACATCTATGTCCCTTTTTTTGTTGTCACAAATGACATTAAAATCCAACAACACTCAAAGCCACCACAAAACACACCCTCTGGTGTTATTATTTTACTACTAATACAAATAGTTTCTTCTGTATCTTCTGTTTTATATAGCAGGTGACGTTTATAATAACTCCAGAAGATGACACTTCATCTACACCTGGGGGGTGAGGAGATGCTAGCCTGGAGCAGCACCCACACATTCTAACCCCTGATGTAGCATTAGCTTTAACAACATGACCCGGAACCAGCCGACTTCTCTCCCAGCAGGCCTTTCGTTCACCGGTCCGGCCCTGAACTACACCTGTGAACACCATACCTGTCACACCTGAGCAGCAGACCCGCCCTCCTCTGATCACCGAGCCTCAGGTATGCTAACTAGTGTTAGCTAGCCTTTAGCTTCGTGCTGGTTCCCCTTTAGCTCGCTAACTAGCAGGAACCTTTAACTGGTTCGCCCCCGGGGGGGGGGGGTATAGAACCGTTCTCCTCCTGTCGTGCGGCGGTGGGTTCGCCTCCTCTCGGCCGTGAAGCAGCGCTTCCTCCCCGGCGGCGCTCGGCTGGAGGAGACGGGGGAGGCTAGCCTGCTAACGCTAGCATGCTAGGCTACTCACCTATCACCTCATTAAGTTCGTAGTCGTCCCTGTTGATGGACCAGGACTGCGTGGAGTGGTCGTCGGCCATGGCGTTGCTATAGAAACGGCGTGAACGCGTGTCGTGGGTAGTAACGGAAGCGCGGTGTGGGTTTATAACTGTGTAATTACTCCATTCGGCTCCTGTGATGCTGGCCGCGGCTCGTCCGGTGACAACTCCTACCGCTACTGTCAACACAGGCTCACGCACGAGTGACGTAACGTCACACGTACAGGAAGTGGCACCGCCGCGCCGCCATCTTGAGTGTGGCAAAGGCTTAAACAGGACCTCACTGAGCAGATACCATTTATTAGTCATGTTATATTAGCTTATACTATACAGTATTAGCTAATATTATATTAGTCCTTATCACATCAACTTATATTATCTTATATTATCTTGTATTAATTTGTATTATATTAGCTTAGATTATATTAGTTTATATGATGTTAGCTAATATTATCCTGTACTATATTAACTTGTATTTTAGCTTATGTCATATTAGTTTATAATTTGTTGTATCTTATTATCATATAATATACTGGCTTGTCCAAAAGCTGTTGAGTCAATCCACTGGACGTGAAGAAAGTTCTTGAAGACGTTTCGTCTCTCATCCAAGAGACTGTCTTCAAGAACGTTCTTAACGTCCAGTGGATCGACTCAACAGCTTTTGGATAACCATGACCTGGATGACTGAGAACCTACACCGACAATATACTGGCTTACACTACACTAGCTTATGTCATGTTAAGTTAAGTTTTATTGCATTAACTTATATTAACTTGTATATTAACTTATATTCGCGTATCTTATAGAATCTTGCTATTTTATGTTAAATTATATTAATTTATATTAGCATTTGCCGTAATAGTTTCTATTATGTTATCTTATATCATATTAGCTTCTATTATATTACCTCATGTTTTATTAACTTGTGTTATATAAACTTAGATTATCTGTTCTTATATCAGTTCCTATTTTATTAGCCTGTGTTAGCGGTATTAGCTCGCTTTGGGGAGACCCATCCCGTCTGTGCGTTGAGGAAACAGAAACCTGTTCCTGCTTGTTTCTTGATACCAGCAGAGACTCTGGTGGACATTAACGCCTCCCAGTAATTACTGGTTTGGACCTGCATTCCACTGGTGTTCAACCAGTCAGTGACAGAAACCAGTCTGACATGTTGTCAGACATCTGCTGCAAACGCTTTTTCAGGGATTCAGTGATTTCTGCTAAAAAAAATTAAGTTCTGATAATTTAATTTACTGGTTGATGTTAATGATCTCCACTGCAGGAGGATGACGGGTCGTCATCAGCTCTGAATAAAACACTTGTTGTAACCGGTGACCTCTGACCTTTGTCTGCTCTTCCTGAACATGTTCCTCATTCTATCTGCTGCAAGAGGCCCCTGAGGGCCCCTCACCCCCCCCATACGGACGTGTTTCAGGTGTGAAGACCAAACATTTCTGACGGGTTTGTCAGGGGGGTGGGGGGGGTTCTCTGTCGCTCACAGGTCAAGACAATCCAGTGGATTGGGGGCCTCATCCCAAAAAACAGCTGCCCCCCTAATCCCTGTTGGCCTCGCCCGGAAGCCCCCCCACAATGCCGCGTTAAAGCCCCCTCATCCTGATGCTGACGGGGCGCTCCGGGGGGGGTTAAGCCAGACCTGAAAGGGAAGTGCTGAGGGCCACGGGGGCCCCGGTGAGGCTCAGGTGCATGAAAGGACGCCGTCTGTGACCCCGCCCCCATCGGGCTGCCAGCTATGAGGAAGGGCCCCATGAATGAGGAACAGGTGTGGATACCTGAGCAGGTGACAGGATGTGTCTGCTGCAGGTGATTACCCACAAACCCCAGCGGCGTCCCCACAGGAAGTGGTTATAAATAGAATCTGGACTCATTCTGGGCCGATAGTTTTACAATTATTATTTATTGATTTAAATTGTTGTTTTAAAACTTTATGATCTGCTTTTAACTGGTTAAACTTTTCTCCAGGTAAAGGTGGATACCTGCTGATTAACTTCCGGTTGCGGGCAGGGACCAGCCCCACACCTGCCTCGCGCCTCCACTTCCTGGTAAGGTGAAGCGGGCTGAGTCGTGACGTCACGCCGCCGGCCTGTCAGACCGGTGTTGGAGCCAGGAGGCGCGTCCCCGCCGTCCCGGTAGGTGTTGACCTCACGCTCCCGGTCGCAGCCCCGTTCCCGTCGGATCCCGCGCACGGAAGGAAGGAGCGGCTCCATCGGACACCGAGGCGGCGGCTGGAACCGGGGATCCCGGGAGGAAAGACCTGCAACCGGACCGGATGGAAACGAGTCGAATAGAAGGGGGAAACGGTAAGAACCGATTGGGTGGGGGATGGAGAGAGAAATCCACGCACGAAGCGTCTCTCTCCTGCGGGGATCCACCGCAGCGAGCGGCTGTTTGAGCTGGATCACCTGTGAAGGTGTGGCCCCTCCAGACGGGCTGGGTCTGCAAACAGAACCGGGTGTTGCTCAAACTCTCCACGGCCTCCGGGGGAACCGGAGAACACCGGGAAGCCCGCCGGTGAGCGGTGTGGAGGAGCGGGAACGGGGGAGCGCATCAGCCTCCCGGTTCGGTGCCGGTGGGGTGTGTTTTTGAACCGAGTCCGGTCGCCTGTTGGAGACACGGCGGAGGCAGTACCTCCGAGCGGCCGCTAGAGGGCGGCGTGACGGCGGAGTGACCTCCAGCCTGAGGCCGCCTGGAATGTCAGTTTGTTCATCTGTTTTCAGGCTTTATAACCTGTTGTGTTTAGTTTATATTTACAAATTTGAAATATTTCAATTCTTAATTATTATTTTATCAGTTTTCTTAATTGTTTTATCACATAGAGGCATTCCAGAGCCCATTTTCTGGGCCCCTAGAATTAACCTGCTGCATTTTAACGTCCTCTTATGTTTGTCTGGATTCACAAAGAGTAAAATAATATTTCTGTTTCTACTTTATGACGTTAAATCCACACCATAGTGAACATGTCTCTACCTGCAGTAGCGTGTTGTAACAGGCGCAGACATGCAAAAGACACCCATGACACACAGGTGAGGAATGACACAAGATGAAGTTCTGAAACACTTGGTTACCGTAGCGATTCCCTCGGAATTTCAAACCTAATCAGTTTCTTTTGTTCCGTCTGTTTAATCAATGACTTAAAATCAGGCCCTAAAGAGACGTGGAACAGGTTTAGCATTAGCCCTCCATCATTATATATAGACATTCCTAAATGCTAAATGTATTATTAGCTTAATTTAGCAGTCAACTAGTTTTGCTAGCGAGCTTCATTAGTGTTAATTATCATTCTGTTACCCCCCCCAAGGGCAAATCTGATTAAAAAATGCATTTCCTGTTAGCGTTCAGGTCAAGGAGGTGTCTGATGAATGTGTTGTGTTCCCACAGGGATGGAGGGCAGTCAGGACCTCCAGTTCCTCCTGCAGGGGGGGGACCTCCTCAAGGTGCGCTCCCAGTCCTGGAAGAAGACCCGCTTCTTCCAGCTCCAGGAGGACTGCAAGACCATGTGGCACGAATCCAAGAAGATCCTGAGGACCAACCAGACCTGTGAGTGCCGGCGTCGCTCCCGGCGTCACCCCCGCCTCGTCTCCGAATTATATGATCCGACTGAAATCATTTTCTTTTGTTCTGTGGGTTCTAACAGTGGAGACCTGACCAGAACCATAAAAGACAATCTGAGAGAACTTTATATTGTCCTTCCAAACGTTAGCGGTGATAGCGGCGGTGTGTTCTGAGGGCGTGTCCATCAAGATAGCACCTGATTTATAGTGTTTGGAGGAGTGGTTAGAAATGAAGGGCCCTCATGGGGCCCCATGGGACTTCTTGAAGCACCTTTAGATGTTAATATTCCACGAGGTATCTGGTGGATCAAACGCTGAAATGTTGAATTGATTTGTATTTCCTGTCCCGCCTCCAGTTTCCCTCGATGACATCGCGTCGGTGAGGCTCGGCCGTCAGTCGGAGGGCTTGAAGAAGAACACGGAGGAGATGGTGGAGGACCGCTGCTTCACCATCGTCTTCAAGGGCCGGCGCAAGAACCTGGACCTGATGGCCAGCTCAGACGAGGAGGCCAAGCAGTGGGTCGGCAGCCTGCAGAAGGTGTTGGCCAACATGAACAACCTGAGCAAGCTGCAGAAGAGGGAGCAGTATCCTTACCAGCTGCTCCTCCTGAGGAACACCTGGTTTAGACCGCTGGTCTCCTGGTCGTCCTTCTAGTCTCCTTGTATTTCATTCCTTACATGTCGACCCTTCCAGCTGGATCTTCAGCTGCCTGAAGAAAGCCGACAAGAACAAGGACGACAAGCTGAGCGACTCGGAGGTGAAGAACTTCCTGCGTCTGGTCAACATTGAGGTGGACGATGTCTACAGAGAGATGCTGTTCAAGGTGAAGCTCAACCCCCCCAGCGTCCCCTCTGATGTCACGTCCATCAGGCATCTTAAACGTGGAATCTTCTCCCCGTCAAACAGCAATGTGACAAATCCAACACGGGGTTCCTGGCCGGGGAGGAGATCGAGCACTTCTACGAGCTGCTGACCTACCGGGAGGAGATCGCCGTCATTTACGGGGAGTACGCCAGAACCTCGGGCTTCATGAGTCCCCAGAACCTGGTGGAGTTCCTGATGAAGGAGCAGCGGGAGAAGGCCACGCTGGCTGAAGCTCACGACATCATCGACAAGTACGAGCCGGACGAGAGCGGTCAGTGTCTCCAGAGGAACGGCACGTCTTTGGGTTGTTGGTGTGTGGTGCGTCGTCACGGCGACCCCGTTGTGTTTTTACATCTGGATTCTTCATGATCCATTACTGGTTGTCATGCCAACAAGCAGGGCATGACGCTAGGTGTCGACTTACGCCACCGGTTTGTGGTCCAGGTGCAGACGCAGGTTGGCCAACTCCAGAAACCCCCGTTACCCAATCGCTGATTTACGTTGACGTTACGACAGCTGAGCTGCAGGGCGGGTCATGTGACGCAAAGCAGCTCAAACATTTGTTCATGTTTGTTGATGTTTGTCGTCCTGCAGCCAAGGAGAAGAAGCTGCTGTCCAAAGACGGCTTCCTGATGTTCCTGCACAGCCCGGAGGCGCTAGTGCTGAACCCGGACCACCGGGGGCTCCACCAGGACATGAGCCAGCCCCTCAACCACTACTTCATCTCCTCCTCCCACAACACCTACCTGATGGAAGACCAGCTGACGGGGCCCAGCAGCACGGAGGCGTACGTCAGGTAACGTCACGCCGAGCCCACGCCGTTACCCATCAGCCATCTGGATACCGGTTCCTCCACATACTGGAGGTGAAAGCGGTTCTGGAACCAGAACAAACAGAATCGTGTCATTCGTTTCTCCGGCTGCTCACATTCCAGCTGGTGTTGTGTCACCAGGGGTTAGCACGCACCGCGGCGGCGTGGCGAAACCGTCTAATCCAACGCCAAGATTCTTTGCCAACAGTCTGAAAGAGCAACCGATGTTTCTGAAATTCTTTTGAATGAATCTTTATTTTGTCTTGAAAGAAGAAGACAATGTGTCCATAATCTGCCTCCGTACCTCCATCAGTCCACCAACACTCCACATCCAATCACAACCTCCAACTTATTGAGAGTTCAGACAAACTGACCAACCAACAAACCAACAAATAGACAAACCCAACGTAAAACTAACCAACCGACCATCCAAACAACCAACAAACCAACATTAATACCTCAGTTGGGATTGGTGGAGCTCCACCACATGCTAACTGGTTCTTGCTAACTGGTCTTTGCTACCTGGTCTTTGCTACCTGGTCTTTACTAACTGATCTTTACTAACTCATCTTTGCTAACTGATCTTTGCTAACTTATCTTTGCTAAGTGTTCTTTGCTACCTTATCTTTACTAACTGATCTTTGCGAACTAGTCTTTGCTACCTGATTTTGCTAACTGATCTTTGCTAACTGGTCTTTGCTAACTGATCTTTTCTAACTGATATTTCCTAACTGATCTTTACTAACTGATCGTTACTACCTGGTTTTTGCTAACTCATCTGCTACCTTATCTTTACTAACTCATCTTTGTGAACTAGTCTTTGCTGCCTGGTTTTTGCTAACTTTGCTAACTCATCTTTGCTAACTGAGCTTTGCTAACTGATCTTTGCTAACTGATCTTTGCTACCTGGTCTTTACTAACTGATCCTTGCGAAGTAGTCTTTGCTACCTGGTTTTTGCTAACTCATCTTTGCTAACTTATCTTTGCTAATTGATCCTTGCTACCTGGTCTTTGCTAACTGATCTTTGCTAACTGATCTTTGCTAACTGATCTTTCCTAACTGATCTTTGCTACCTGGTCTTTGCTACCTGGTCTTTGCTACCTGGTCTTTGCTACCTGGTCTTTGCTACCTGGTCTTTGCTACCTGGTCTTTGCTACCTGGTCTTTGCTACCTGGTCTTTGCTACCTGGTCTTTGCTACCTGGTCTTTACTAACTGATCTTTGCGAACTAGTCTTTGCTATCTCGTTTTACCTAACTGATCTTTGGTATGTGGTCTTTGCTAACTGATCTTTGCTAAGTGGTCTTTGCTAAGTGGTTTTCGCCAACTGGTCTTCGCCAACTGGTCTTCGCCAACTGGTCTTCGCCAACTGGTCTTTGCCAACTGGTCTTTATCAAGTGATATTTGCTAACTGATATTTGCTACCTGGTCTTTGCTACCTGGTCTTTGCTACCTGGTCTTTGCTAACTGATCTTTGCTAACTGATCTTTGCAAACTGATCTTTGCTAACTGGTCTTTGCTAACTAATCTTTCCTAACTGGTCTTTGCTAACTGATATTTGCTAACTGATCTTTACTTACTCATCTTTGCTAACTGATCTTTGCGAACTAGTCTTTGCTACCTGGTTTTTGCTAACTCATCTTTGCTAACTCATCTTTGCTAACTCATCTTTGCTAATTGATCTTTGCTACCTGGTCTTTGCTACATGGTCTTTGCTACCTGGTCTTTACTAACTGATCCTTGCGAACTAGTCTTTGCTACCTGGTTTTTCCTAACTCATCTTTGCTAACTTATCTTTGCTAAGTGGTCTTTGCTAACTCATCTTTGCTAACTGATCGTTGCTACCTGGTCTTTGCTAACTTATCTTTGCTACGTGGTCTTTGCTAACTGGTCTTTGCTAACTGGTTTTGCTCCCTGGTCTTTCCCAACTGATCTTTGCTAACTGATCTTTGCTAACTGATCTTTGCCAACCTGTCTTTGCTAACTGATCTTTGCTAATTGGTCTTTGCTAACTGTAATGAGCGGGCGGAGCCTAGATAGGTATCATGACGATAACGGGCTACTCAGATTTAAAAGTCCAGTCCTCTCTATGCTCCGCCCCTCTGGGGTCACCGGGTCAGGGTAGAGACGTGACCCCTCCGGTCCTGCTGGTGGTGTTGGGGGGTCGCTCACCCTCTTGCTCCCCCCAGGGCTCTGCAGAAGGGCTGCCGCTGCGTGGAGCTGGACTGCTGGGACGGGTCGGACGAGGAGCCGGTGATCTACCACGGCTACACGCTCACCTCCAACATCCTGTTCAGGGACGCCATCCAGGCCATCAAGGACTTCGCCTTCAAGGTGCGCTTGTTTCAACTCTAGTCCAGGCTCTACCCCCCCCAACCTCATCCGTCTGGTTAACACCTGTGACCCCCTCCCCCACAGACGTCTGAGTACCCGGTGATCCTGTCGCTGGAGAACCACTGCAGCGTGAAGCAGCAGGAGGTCATGGCCCGACACATGAGCTCCATCCTGGGCAGCGCCCTCGTCACCGCCCCCCTGGGGGACGGGATGCCCTCCAACTTCCCCTCCCCACAGGTACCGGGGGGTAGATCACACCTAATGGGCAGGAGCGTTCAGTCACTGACGTGTGTGTGTGTAGGAGCTAAAGGGGAAGTTCCTGATTAAAGGGAAGAAGCTGAACAAACTGGAGGCTTCCTTCACCCCGGAGGCGGCGCCGGATGATGAAGACGTGACGGAGGAGGAGGAGTCCAATGATGACGAGGATGAGCAGAAGGAGGAGGAGAGCAGCAAGGTGGACGACACGCCCGCCGTCCAGGTGAGACGTTTGCGGCCGTCAGGTGACTGAGCCTGGGCTCTGATTGGCTGTGCAGAAGAAGAAGCTGAAGCTGGCCAAGGAGCTGTCGGACATGGTGGTCTACTGCAGGAGCGTCCACTTCAACGGCTTCCAGGACGCCAGAGACCACCTGAGCTTCTACGAGATGTCGTCCTTCAAGGAGAACAAGGCGATGGCGCTGGCGGAGGAACACGGTGAGAAGAACGACTCGTGGTTATAGATCCGCCCCGATCCAACCCTCCTGATCGTCTGATGATGTCTGGATGCATCCCAGAGCAGATGATGGCGTTACTAAGCAACCAAACGCTGTAACCCTTGAGACTAACATTAGCTAGCATGCTAGCATCCACACAGCTCGTCTGTTTGTTGCTCCTTCATTGTAAAGGATGCTGGTTGCTCCGGCAACTTCATCAGAAACTTCTGGTCTGAGGCTGCAAACCCTGATTCGCGGGACGACCCAGAATTTAATCCGGGATGAAACCAGATTGAAGTGTTCAGACTGTCCTTTAGCTCAGCGCGTGACTGTTCCTCTGATGCCCCTCTGATGTTCTTCTGATGTTCCTCTGATGTTCCTCTGTTGTTCTTCTGATGTTCCTCTGATGTTCCTCTGATGTTCCTCTGATGTTCCTCTGATGTTCCTCTGATGTTCCTCTGATGTTCCTCTGATTCTCTTCTGACGTTCTTCTGTTGTTCTTCTGATGTTCCTCTGATTCTCTTCTGACGTTCCTCTGATGTTCCTCTGATGTTCCTGTGTGTCCTCCTCAGCTAACGCCTACATCCGCCACAACGCTGAGAAGCTGAGCCGCATCTATCCGGCCGGATCCAGAACCGACTCGTCCAACTACGACCCGGTGCCGCTGTGGAACGCCGGCTGTCAGATCGGTACGGGACGGACCCGGGGAGGAGATCCCTCACCAGTGAGACAATGAGACCGATGAGATGTGTTCCCTTTCAGTGGCGCTGAACTTCCAGACCAGCTGCTCGGACATGGACGTGAACCAGGGCCGCTTCCTGGTGAACGGGCGGAGCGGCTACGTCCTGAAGCCGGCCTTCATGAGGGAGGTGGACACGGAGTTCGACCCCATCACCCTGACCCGGGGGCCCTGGCTGCAGCCCAAGACGCTCCACGTGATGGTAGGTCCGGGTCAGGGTGGGAGGGGTCTGCTGGGGTCGTCTGGTTTGACCCCCCCGTCCCGTCTCCATCAGGTCATCTCAGCCCAGCAGCTCCCCAAAGTCAACAACAAGAAGTCGTCCATCGTGGACCCGCTGGTGAAGGTGCAGATCCACGGCGTGCCGGCGGACGCCAACGAGAAGACCACCAACTACATCGAGAACAACGGTACATCAGTTTGTTGTGGAGCTCCTGCGTCGGGTTGAACGCCGTTTTAAAGTTTGTTTACACTGGGATTGTGTGGGTGTGGCTTAAAATGCTAATCAGTTTAAACCAACCACACCCCTTTATGAAGTGGGCGTAGCTTGTAGAGAAGGTAGCTTGTAGGTAGACTACCCATAGGAACTATGGGTAGTCATTTTCCTCCACTTTACATCTGTAAATAATTAAATCACTGTTAAACCGTTAAAAACACATGAAGTCATGTTACTGTACAATAAATCAGAATAAAACATAATATTAGCTCATAGCAACCCTCATGACCCACGATCAGAAAGAAGCTGAAGACGTTTTTTTCTGTACTAAATTAAAAAATAAAATTGTCAGCTTAAAATAGATTCATGTTAACTAAATATTATTAAAATACATTCATGAATAAAGTTCAGGACGGATGTGGGAACGGTTATCTAGTTTAGTCTGGACACCACTTCATTTATCTTGGGTTGCCAGAGAGCACCCTGGGAAATGTAGTTCTGGATGACCTCTGGTGACCTTGCGTGTGTCCAGGCTTCAACCCGGCGTGGAACGAGAGCTTCCAGTTCCAGGTGCTGGTCCCGGACCTGGCGCTGGTCCGCTTCGCCGTCAGAGACCACGACTCCACGTCGGACGACGAGTTCGTGGGTCAGTACACGCTGCCCTTCAGCAGCCTGAAGATGGGTGAGTCTGGGGCGGGGGGGGCGGCGCCTGGCGTCATTCTGGAGAGACCCCCGCCCCCCCGCTTGTCTCCTGACCTCTCTGTTCTCCTCTCCAGGATATAGACACGTCCCTCTGCTCAACAAGAACGGAGACCTGCTCCACTGCACCGGCCTGTTCGTGCACATCATGGTGGTCGACGCCCAGTGAGCGCCGTGGGGGGGCGCCGGCCCCCATTTTTAAACTGTTTTTACTCTTTTTGTTCTATTCATTCGTCGTTCTGAGCAGCTGCTCCACACACACACACACACACGCTGGGTCACATGACGGCGGTCCAGACCCACGCTTTGGTTTTCACACATCGTCTATTTAAACCTTTTGGTCTCAATCAGTAATTTATGATTTATTTTGTGACATCACAGCTTTAATATTCCATAAATCATGAACATTCACGTTTTAAATGTCTTTTTTTTTTAAATAAATACTTTTGTGTCGTAATGAATTACACTAAAACCACAAACGTGTGTTTTAATGACTGGAATATGGATCCACCAGCAGTCACAGCCTTATGAAGGCTTCATAACACTTCTATGAATGGTTGTAAACAGGAAGTGAGCTCTGATGGTTAGGAAATGCTCTAGAGACGCGGGGGGGGGGGACAATCAGCCTGTTTGAGGAAGGAAGAAAAGAAAACACGTTTCTCCATAACAATGTGCTTTTATTGTGAAAGGTCCTGAAGGAACATGAAGCTGGAATAAATGAAGGAGTAAAACCAGGAACAGGAACAGAACAGATGATCTTTGGCCTCCAGTGAGAAGAATGACGGAACAAAAGTTTAAATGAAGCCTTTTATTACGGGAAGGAGGAGAAAAGAAATTGAACGTGTCAGAACTTTGGTGTTAAATAAGAAGTGATGAGGTGAGACAGGAAGTACACACATCCTGTACACACACACACACACACACACACACACACCTGACTGCCCAGAGGAAAGGAAACACGACGCCTCCAACAGAATACTGACAGGTAGAAAAATATCCACGATATAAACGCTTTCAGAGATGTAACCACCCACAAACGACCCCCCAACGCTGGAGCGTCAACTTCCTGTACTGTGAGCTCTCCTGACCATATATGGTCAATGGAGGCGTGGCTTTAACGCTGCAGCAGTGGATGACTGACTCTGAACGTCCAGGTTGTAAACTAGAAACTGGATCTTGACCAATCAGGAGACAGACGGGGACCGCCCCCCCAGGCAGGGGGGGGTTATTGCTGTGTGGCTCCTCTGAACGTAGGCACTGAGGTGAGAGCAGTTCAAGAGTCCCCCACCCCCCCAAAAGAAGAATACTGGGTGGAACGACACCAACATGGCACTGGACCGGGTCAGGACCGGGAACGGAAACAGAACCGCCCCCCCGCGGAAAGAACCCACCAGAAGACGAGACAGGACTCTGTTAGAACCTAGAACCAACGGGGGGGGGGGTAGAACTCATGTCCTCATTTGGCAGACCATAAACAAAACCAAGGGAAACCAACGGCGCCGATCCGACGACTCTAGAATCAAAGCACCGCCCACGTCTAGAAAATGGCACAGGAGCATTCTGGGAAACGACACCACGACGCCGCCGACTCAGCGCTTTGTGAGGGAACCGAACCACACGCTCCGGCTCCGTGTGCGCTCTGGGAACACGCGTGTACAAGAACGTCTCCCGTAGAATCCACATCACAAGAAGGCACTTGACGGGTCAGAACAGAGTCTCAGGCCTACCAGACACCTGCATAGCGACCACACGGGGGCCACGCCTCTGGGGGGCCACAGCGGCCCCTCACGGGGTTAATGACATTGTTTTCTTTTGTTTGGTTTTAAAATCGGAACAAACTTCTCGACGTGACGGTCAGACCACACGCGTCCTGGTGGCGTCCGTTTGCAGGACGCCGGCGGCTTGTGGTGAAACACAGTGTGACCTTCAGATGGCCCCGCCCCCTGCCCCGCCCCCGGGAGGCGGGGCCGACACGCGGCTCCACAGTGACGCTCCCCCTTGGGGGGCAGAAGCGAGAGGGGGGGCGAGGGTCTGCCTGAGTCTGAGAGGTGTGGTGGTGGTGGGGAGGGGGCGGGGCCTGGAGGAGGGCGGGGCAGGGGCGTGTCCTGCTACCTGCCCCTCAGGTTCTGCAGGACTCCGTACACCTCCTCCTCTTTGCTGAGGCCCTCGAAGAAAGGCAGCAGGTCCAGCAGCTCCGTGTCGCTCATGTCGTCGAACCAGGACTGGACCGGGACCTGGGGGGGGCGGAGTTAGAACAGAGAGCCACGCCCACTAGACAGCCCACCCACCAATCACAGCGTTAGACTCACAGCGTTCTCCGGGTGGAAGATGTAGGAGGCGGGCGAGTTGTCCACGATGATGACGCTGCTCAGCTCGCGCCCCAGCCGGCTCAGGTCCTTCACGTAGTTCCCCCGGTGGAAGACGCACGACTCCCTGAAGAGACGCGCCCGGAACACCCCCCAGCGGTCCAGCAGGTCGGCCACCGGGTCGGCGTACTGCCACACACACACACACACACACACACGGTCACCGCGGGGACAACACGGGGTTAAAAACCCACTACATGAAGGACGGACTCGAGGCGGGGCGACCCCACCCTCGTCTACGGAACCACCAGGTCCAGGAAGCTCTGCTGCTACTGACCACCAGGGGGGCTAACGTTCAACTTACCCCCACGCAAAAGACACCGACAGGAAGTGAGACAGGAAGTGAGACAGGAAGTGAGACAGGAAGTGAGACAGTCAGATGAACGGATCAGAACCAGGAACAGGTGGGGTCAGGGGGTCACGGGGGCGGGACGCACCTTGGCGAGGCTGGCGGTGAACAGCACGCATTCGAACAGCTCCCCCATCCTCTGCAGGAACTCGTCCACGTGGGGCCGCTTCAGCACATACACCTGCGGGACACGCCCACAGAGTCAGGTGGGTCGACACGGCGCCCAGCAGGCGGATCAGCATCTACGGGTCACTTCCTGTGGGCGGCGACCGCCACCCAGGACAAGCAATCGAGAACAGGCCGACCCGACACACAGCCTATCCTGGATTACTTGAACTGGATCACAGCCTTCAGTCAGGACGACCACCAGGGGGCAGCACTGGGCCCTAAAGGGGAGGTGTGTGTGTGTGTGTGTGTGTGTGTGTGTGTGTGTGTGTGTGTGTGTGTGTGTGTGTTACCTGATGGACGGTACCATCGATCTCCACTGGAACTATAAAATCAGCGTTGCTGATTGGCTGTGAGGAGAAACAACAGGACAGTGAATCCTGTGGTGCAGTACCACCACTGACCAGCAGGTGTCCCTCTACACACACCACACCTTTAGTACCTGTCTAATACCCCCCTGTTGCTCCTGACACTAAACTTGTGGAAGAACCTGTTAGCATCACCTGGAGGCGGGGTTTGAAATCAGACCCCGCCCCCAGACATCTCATTGGACGTGCACGTCCAACCCCCCCTCACCTTGAAGGAGCTGTGCACCAGCGTCTCGTCCAGGTCGATCACCACACACTTCTTGCCGTAGTCGGACGTGATGGTCTCTGGGAGGAGGTGTTTGGGTGGGGGCTGCAGGAGGACACGGGTCACATGACCGGGTGACAATCAGTGAGAGGAATCAGCCGACAGGTGAAGCCTCGTGCGAGGCGATGCGTTCACAGACAGGGGGTCAAAGCACCACCCGGCTACAGTCTGAAACCTCCTCGGATTTCAACCAATCAGAGCAGGTTTCCACACAGCATCTGTTAGACCCCGCCCACTCATCCCGCATGCAGACGGACATAACGGCGGTACATACACGGGGGTCGGGGGGGGCCTGGACCGGGTCACGCTACAGGAGACACACAGGAAGAGGGTGAGACAGGAGGACAGACACACACCAGAGCCCCCCAGGACGGGGGAGCCGCTGCCCACCTTAGGAGGCGATCCGTTCTCCTCGACGGGCGGGGGCGGGAGGCTGGTGGGGGCGGCGCTGGGGGGCGGCGGCTCCACATTGTAGTTCCTGAAGCAGCAGAAGAAGGTGCTGAGGAGGCTGCGGCTGCGCTGCTTCTTCAGGCTGCTGCTGGACAGGGAGGCTGGGGGGGGCAGAGGGGGGGGGGCATCAGAACACAACCCGACTGGAGCGATGACATCATCACAGACTGTTTAGAGAACGCTGGCCCCCCCATTCCAGGGCCCGAATCAGAAGCCAGGCTTTATTAATAGACTAGTGGAGAGCCCCCCCCCCCAGGACCCTGTAGAGCCTATACAAGGCTGCATTCCTCTCCCCCCATCTGCCCCCCCAGCAGAACCCTTCGGAGAGCAGAGGAGCAAACATTATGTCATGTGTTTCTGCCTGGGGGGCGGGGGGGTCACGCTCTGAGCTCCTGACCTGAAAGCAAACAGCCGTCAGGTGTTTGTCAGGAGAACACAGGAGGGGTCAGGGGAACGCCCCCCAGGCAGGACTAAACCACTGGGATCAATGGGAACACAGACCCTAGACACGCCCCCTGTCACCGCCCACCCCCTCTGATTGGCTGTCAGTCAGACTGATCAATGCGCCTGCAGCTGGATATTCAGTTAATCAATACCTGAAATTCACTTAAGTGAAGCAGCCTCAGGCTAACTAATGCTAAGCAATGCTAACTAATGCTAAGCAATGCTAACTAATGCTAACATGTCCACTCATTAAGGATCAGTCCACCTCCAGTCCGCCTCACACTTCCTGTTGTTGTGGCATCAGCTCCATGTCACACACCGTCAGCTGACTGACGAGTCACACACACACACACACACACACACACACACACACACACACACACACACACACACACACACACACACACACACCATCTGATCTGCTGGTTTAACTTTTACCAGCTGAAAATATTTTTGCTGTATTTAGTTTAGAAGCATTGATTTAATGATTTGATTAAAAATAAAATAAAAAATTTTGAAAAAAATTAAAATTTTAGATTTATTTTATTTTTTTGAAGAAGAGTTTTCTTTTTTAAGCTTTTTTTTCCTGCAGTTTAGAGGATCAGATTCACATCAATGGAACGTATTTTTAGGGTCTGATGGTCCTGTCATTTATCTCCTCATCCCCTCATTCATTCACCCCGTCATGTGCAGGAGGGTCACATGATGTCAACAGGTCTGTGCCCCCCCCATCCTGTGCAGGAGGGTCACATGATGTCAACAGGTCACACCAGGAAGTGACTGGTGGGACGACAGTCAGGACCCGTCTGGTTGAGATGAAACAACATTCACCTCCCTGATACAATCACAGCTTATTAAAAGGTTCAATAGTAATGGACTATAAATAACAGCCCCCCCAGGATGAGACCGATACGACCCCAACAAAACTATCAGGTTCCAGTCCAAACTAAACAGTTGGGGCAGCAGTTGTTGGCCTGCAGGGCGGCGCTGCTCACGTCTATATTTAGGCTGCCTGGCAGCTGGACGGCGTGAACGTGTCCGCTGACGGCCAGCAGAGCAGCGCTGGGGGGCAAAGGTGGGCATTCTGTCCAGACAGCCTGGAGCCCGTTCAAACGGGGGGAGGACACCTGATGGATTCCTGAGGGACAGCTGACGGCGTCGGGTCGACGGCGGCGGACCGCTGCACACGCGTGTGTGTGCAGGAGACACACGGACCAATCACTGCGTGGCATTGTGGTAAAAAAGAACGGACATCAGTTTATGTCAAACTGAAGAACAATCATGTGAAGTAACGGTAGTCCACTCCTGAAGAAATCATTGAAGAAATCATCACTGATCAGGAACAATCAGCTTTCATTTAAAGATGATCCCAAAATATCTGAAGGTAATTGACAGCAGGAGGGGGGCTGAGAGGCACCGACACCAAAACACATGAAGCTGTCATCGTCACCGACCACAGCTCTACTAACACTAGTTCAACACACCAGTCCATGAGGAATGGACACACACACACACACACACACACTCACACACACACACACACACACACACACACACACACACACACACACACCACTACGCCTCCAGAGATTAACCCTTTGTCACACTTGATTGTCTCCAGTTCTCACATTACTGATGTCTGACAGTGAGGTTTGGGATGTGACACTGATACGACCCCCGTGGACCCCCCTGTGGAGCCCCGGGGGGCCGGGTGACCCGGAAAGTGTCCGAGTAGCCCCAGGAATGAGAAGGAATGACCTCTGGTGTGGGGTCACGCTAAACTGAGAGCAGAATGTGTGAGGGGGGAGGAGACCTGAGGCGTGAAGAAACACGTGTTACAGCTACGTGTTACAGCTACGTGTTACAGCTACGTGTTACAGCTACGTGTTACAGCTACGTGTTACAGCTACGTGTTACAGCTACGTGTTACAGCTACGTGTTACAGCTACGTGTTACAGCTACGTGTTACAGCTACGTGTTACACCTACGTGTTACACCTACGTGTTACACCTACGTGTTACACCTACGTGTTACACCTACGTGTTACAGCTTCGTGTAACAGCTACGTGTTACAGCTACGTGTTACACCTACGTGTTACACCTACGTGTTACAGCTTCGTGTTACAGCTACGTGTTACAGCTACGTGTTACACCTACGTGTTACACCTACGTGTTACACCTACGTGTTACAGCTTCGTGTTACAGCTTCGTGTTACAGCTACGTGTTACAGCTACGTGTTACAGCTACGTGTTACAGCTACGTGTTACACCTACGTGTTACAGCTACGTGTTACAGCTACGTGTTACACCTACGTGTTACACCTACGTGTTACACCTACGTGTTACACCTATGTGTTACATATATACTAGATAGACACCAGATTTTATTTTGTCTTATCTTTTTTATCTTACTTTTTATTGCTCTGATTATTTGCTTTTGTTTTTATCCATATTTTATGTTTTGTGTTTTTAGTTGATTAACTTTACTTATAATATTTGAGCCATTTTGTCTTTTATCTATAATGTTTGTTCTTTTTTATTCATTCGCCTGTACAGCACTTTGGTCGACTGCGGTTGTGGTAAAGTGCTCAACAAATAAAGTTTGGATTGGATTGGATTGGATATGAACAGAACTATTGGAGAACAGAGGTCCAACCAGGAGGAGGGTACAGTCACCTGTCAGGTACAGTATACCGTCACTTGTAAGGTACGGTATACAGTCACCTGTCAGGTACGGTATACAGTCACCTGTCAGGTACAGTATACAGTCACCTGTCAGGTACAGTATACAGTCACCTGTCAGGTACGGTATACAGTCACCTGTCAGGTACAGTATACCGTCACTTGTAAGGTACGGTATACAGTCACTTGTAAGGTACGGTATACAGTCACCTGTCAGGCACAGTATACCGTCACTTGTAAGGTACGGTATACAGTCACTTGTAAGGTACGGTATACAGTCACCTGTCAGGTACAGTATACCGTCACTTGTAAGGTACGGTATACAGTCACTTGTAAGGTACGGTATACAGTCACCTGTCAGGCACAGTATACCGTCACTTGTAAGGTACGGTATACAGTCACTTGTAAGGTACGGTATACAGTCACCTGTCAGGTACAGTATACCGTCACTTGTAAGGTACGGTATACAGTCACCTGTCAGGCACAGTATACCGTCACTTGTAAGGTACGGTATACAGTGACCTGTCAGGTACGGTATACAGTCACCTGTCAGGTACAGTATACAGTCACCTGTCAGGTACAGTATACAGTCACCTGTCAGGTACAGTATACCGTCACTTGTAAGGTACGGTATACAGTCACCTGTCAGGTACGGTATACAGTCACCTGTCAGGTACAGTATACAGTCACCTGTCAGGTACAGTATACCGTCACTTGTAAGGTACGGTATACAGTCACCTGTCAGGTACGGTATACAGTCACCTGTCAGGTACAGTATACAGTCACCTGTCAGGTACAGTATACCGTCACTTGTAAGGTACGGTATACAGTCACCTGTCAGGTACAGTATACCGTCACTTGTAAGGTACGGTATACAGTCACTTGTAAGGTACAGTATACAGTCACCTGTCAGGTACGGTATACAGTCACCTGTCAGGTACAGTATACAGTCACCTGTAAGGTACGGTACACTGTCACCTGTCAGGTACGGTACACAGTCACCTGTCAGGTACGGTATACCGTCACTTGTAAGGTACAGTATACAGTCACCTGTCAGGTACAGTATACAGTCACCTGTCAGGTACGGTATAAAGTCACCTGTAAGGTACGGTATACAGTGCGCCCTCGCCCGTTCACACATTAACACTTGCGACCTCATCAGGGATTTTTAGAAGGCAGTCACGTGGTACCGTACACACATCCTATTGGCTGACGTCATCCTGTAGTGTTCTACGTTGTGAGTCTCTGACTTCCGTGAGACACTAAAGTGTTTAAACAGTCTGTCAGAGTTTTAAAGGTAACACGGATAGAAGGTGGTTTAATATCAGGGTGGGGGGGTTCATGAACGTTTAAATTAACATAAATAATAAGACAGTCGCTCTATCGCTGAACTCATTAATCGTGTGTGGTTCCTGGAACGCATTAACCGCGAGGAACGAGGCGTACTGTTTTCACCTGTCACGTGATTATAGTCCTCCGGCTTCGTCACATTCAAGTTTTTAAATCACTTTGTTGCTGCGTAATAACTTTTAACTGGCACAGAAAAACCTTTTACTACCCAAATAAACCTTCTCCCACCTGCTGATCACGTGACCCATCAGGGGCCCCCAGCAGTGTTTCACCTGGATGGAGCTGAACCTGACTGGACGCTCTGAAGCAGATGGAGTAGAGCCAGTGGCTGTTACACCTCAGTGTACCGGGAATTAGACGGCCCCTGCCCCGCGATCACCGAAGCCTGAACCCCCCGCTGACCCCCGTTACCGGCGCCGAGCCCCCCTCATGTCAACAGGCAGCAGCGGCTCAAACTTCCAGCTAAGCTAGCAGCTAGCAGCTAGCAGCTAGCGCTAGCCGCTCCAGCGGGGACTCCCACCTTTCTCCTGGGTGAACACCTCCTCCTCCTTCGGGTTGGACGCCTGGGTGATGACGGACGTGTGGTCCATGGAGGCGGCGGCTCCTCCTGCCTTTCACCGGCGCGGCGGCTCCGGGCTGCTAGCTAACGTCAGCGGGCCGAGGCTGAGCGGCCAGCCCGCAGAGCCAGGCGGCCGTCCGGGGGAGAGAGCGGCGGCAGCGGGGGCAGCCAGCCGAGCGAGCACCGTGGTGAATGGAAGCCGGGGGGGGTGGCACTCATTTACGGCTCCGGGCCGAAGATCATCGCTGCGGAAATCAATAAATATCGATAGAGCGCGCGGCTAAAAAAAAATAAAAGGAAAAAAAACAAAACAGCGGAATGCTAACTAGTTAGCATGTAGCTCCGGTGAGGCTAGCGGGGACGCTCCGGTCTTCCACAGCGAGAGGCCGCGGCCAGAAGAACCGCAGGAACACCGAGAAGCCCGTCCGGTGGTTCCGGTCCCACCGCCGCTTCGGAGCGGGAGCTGCTAGCGGCTAACTCGGCTAACACTTCCTGGAGAGCAGCGCATCGCGGCCGGACCCGGATCCCTGTGCAACATGGACGCTCCTGGGTCTGGAGTTGAGTGGAGCGGGGGCGCTCGGCGGGAGGGGGCGTTCGTTTCTGTGACGGACTCTCCCCGGCGGGCAGCGCCGACTCTCAGCGACGTGTCTCCGCCGCCAGACGCGACTTTCTCCCGCTCCTCCTCCTCAGGCTGGTTTTATGAGTGACGACAGACCGTAAACTCCGACATGATGAACTTTGCGCGGCGCAGGAACGCCTCCCCGCCCGGGCAAACAAAGCCCGTCCAACAATCCAACCAAATAGTTGCGGCCGATCCAGACCCGGGCGGAGCGCGTCCCGTCCCCAGCTGCGCGCTGTGGGCTCTGACGGGCAGGGGGCGCCCCCTGGCGTCTGATGCAGGGAGTGCGTCTGTATCGATCCGCCGCAGCGGTTCGATGGAAATACGTGAATCCGGAGAGCCACCCCCCCCCCTGGTAATACATATATTCATTCAGTCACACAAGAATAAACTTTAAGACTTTGTTTCTTCACGGACATTAAACTTCATCCTCACAGGTGCTCCAATGACGTCACTGGCTGCTGTGGTTTCTTCCCTCCTCTTCTAAACCGGGGTCCTGTGGGGTTTCTGATGGGGCCGGTGTGGACCCCCCCTCTCTGTGGTGCTGTAGTGAAAGATAAATATATCCCCCTCTTCCTCCTCCTCCTCCTCCTCCTCCTCCTCTCGTTGAGGCTGCATCATCCTGAGTGGCCGAGGCTGGTGAGCGCAGGCGGCGGAGAGCCCCCACAGGACGGATGAATTAGAACCACCACCACACGCTCTCCTCTCTGTTCATTTATTGGGGAGTCGGGCTCTGAACACGGCTGCCATCGACGTGGGTGCAAAGAGGACTTCAGGTCAGTGAAAGCAGTGTGTGTGTGTGTGTGTGTGTGTGTGTGTGTGTGTGTGTGTGTGTGTGTGTGTGTGTGTGTGTTTAAACAGGAGTGTAAGTAGTAAATAAACCCAACAGAAGCCACCAGAGTCGAGGCGTTGACCCCCTCACTCTGTATGCGGGACGCTTTGCTGGGGTCCTGCTCAGCTATTGTCCCACTTTGGCACCGGCAGGAGTTGTTAGTGTGTGACACACACACACACACACACACACACACACACACACACACACACACACACACACACACACACACACACACACACACAGTCAGGTTCATCCTGCTTTCTCCCTCCGATGCTCCATTCTTGGTCATTCCAGTCGGCGCTGAGGGTTCTGTGAAGCGGATCACATAGCACTGCAGCTGCCCCACACACACACACACACACACACACACACACACACACACACACACACACACACACACACACACACACACACACACACACACACACACACACACACACACACACACACACACACTCTGCTCTAGCTATAATAGGAAGGAGAGGTAGTGTTACACAGCTGACGGTGCTGATTCCAAGGAGCCGGCGCTCTGCAGAGGGTGTCTCCTATTTAGATCCTGTTGGTCTGAGGCTGATGGTGAAATGTCACCTCCTCAGAACACACCAGTGTGTGACGGCGTGTCTCTACGTGCGTTTATTCAGTTGTTACCGACATGAAGTGTTTTTTCACAACACTTCATGACGTCTGATGACGGACTGGAACACGTCCCCCCCCCCGGGTGAACTTTTGCAGACACTTTTGACACAATCATGTCTCACCAGTGTGTTGTTGGTCTGTTTTTGTGGTTTTGTTTCGTGTGTGTGTTTCTTCCAGCGTGGGACTCAGCATGGGGGTCAGGGCTGCTCTCCCCAGATACGAGCTCTATCTCTACACGGCCGTGCTCGGGGGGGCCCTCATATGGGCAGGCAGTTGGATATTTGAGGCGTCCAGCGGTGAGTGCACGAGGACTCACCATCACTTATACACGACCAGATGAACAGCAGCTCAGTTCACACCATCAGCTCCTGGTGAACAACACGTCAACAACACGTGAACAACACGTGAACAACACGTCAACAACACGTCAACAACACGTGAACACGTGACGGTCCTGTCAGTGTCACACGGTCTGAACAGGTCTAACCACGTCTCTGTTCCCTGATGGACATGTTCCAGTAAATATCCACCACCAGACGTGACAGAACGGAGTGTGATCTGGTGCACGGCGCCGCGCGGCGCGGCCGTCACCAGCGGGGCCCTTCAGCCCCCCCCCCCCCCCCCCACACACACACACACACACACACACACACAGCCTGGCCGTGTTCCCAGAATTCCGAGGCGTTCCCTGATCGATCATCACATTTTCGTGCCCATTAGTGATCAGCTGTGAGCCACTTCCTGTTTGCAGCGGCGATGCAGTGATGGAATCCCCAGACACCAGGATGATCACATGATCATCAGCAGGTGGACCGGCGTTTAGAAAGGGGGGGGGGTGTTGGACAGGATGAAGAATAGATGAAGTCAAACTGACAGAGGTGAGGACAGAGGTGAGGACAGGTGAGGACAGGTGAGGACAGAGGTGAGGACAGAGGTGAGGACAGAGGTGAGGACAGGTGAGGACAGAGGTGAGGACAGAGGTGAGGACAGAGGTGAGGACAGAGGTGAGGACAGGTGAGGACAGGTGAGGACAGAGGTGAGGACAGGTGAGGACAGAGGTGAGGACAGGTGAGGACAGAGGTGAGGACAGAGGTGAGGACAGGTGAGGACAGAGGTGAGGACAGAGGTGAGGACAGAGGTGAGGACAGAGGTGAGGACAGGTGAGGACAGGTGAGGACAGAGGTGAGGACAGGTGAGGACAGAGGTGAGGACAGGTGAGGACAGAGGTGAGGACAGGTGAGGACAGAGGTGAGGTGAGGACAGAGGTGAGGACAGAGGTGAGGACAGAGGTGAGGACAGAGGTGAGGACAGAGGTGAGGTGAGGACAGAGGTGAGGTGAGGACAGAGGTGAGGACAGAGGTGAGGACAGAGGTGAGGTGAGGACAGGTGAGGACAGAGGTGAGGACAGAGGTGAGGACAGGTGAGGACAGAGGTGAGGACAGGTGAGGACAGGTGAGGACAGAGGTGAGGACAGAGGTGAGGTGAGGACAGAGGTGAGGACAGGTGAGGACAGAGGTGAGGACAGGTGAGGACAGGTGAGGACAGGTGAGGACAGAGGTGAGGACAGAGGTGAGGACAGGTGAGGACAGAGGTGAGGACAGAGGTGAGGTGAGGACAGAGGTGAGGACAGGTGAGGACAGAGGTGAGGACAGGTGAGGACAGGTGAGGACAGGTGAGGACAGGTGAGGACTCATGATGACTCCTGTTTGCCCCCCAGTGAACGTGAACAGGAGAACCTTCAGAGACAGTGTGAAACCAGGATGGCACTACTTTGGCAGGAAGATGGTGAGTGTGACCTCTCTAATCCCATCCGTTGTGCACCGGTGTCGTCCTGACCCCGCCCCCCCATCGCCACAGGACGTAGCGGACTTCGAGTGGATGATGTGGTTCTCTACGTTCCGTAGCCACATCCTGTTTGCTCTCGCTGGTCACGTGATCTTCGCCAAGCTCTTCACCCTGCTGGCTCCGAAGGTGCGTGAGTGCGTGAGTGTGTGTCCGTGGTGCGACAGGTGTGAAGGCATGACACGTCTCCGGGGGTAACCGCACCAATAAACGTGCATATGTAAAACCTGTCCTGGTGTTTTAAACGTGTTTCCTGTCTTGTTCCATGCTCGCCGTGCAGATCGGTGTAGATGGATGTAAGGTAACCTGACGTCTGTCCAGTGTTTCCTTCACGCCATCGCCCCCCCCCGTAACCCAACCCCTCCATGGTCGTTGTCCTAACCCCGCCCACGTGTGCTGAGGTCATAGAGCTAACATGTGACCCGCTGACGCAGGCCCCTCCTTCCCCACAGCACAGATCCCTGGTCTTCGGGGCGTACGGCGGGCTGGCGGTTCTGGTGACGATGGGCTGGAGCTTCATGGGTCTGGTTCTGTCCCACTGCCTGCTGCTCTACAGCGCCGCCCTGCTGAAGAGGAAGTGGCTGTGCTTCGCCGCCGGGCTGGTCTCTCTGGCCTCCATCAAGCTGGAGCCCTACAACGCCTGGCAGGTGAGGGGGCGGGACTTATTTATATATAACTAATTATATCTGAGTTACGTAAACAATGATAAAGAATGAAAAGAAACGCAAAAGTCTCACTGATGTCGTATCCATCCGCCAACACGTGGTAAAGAACGAGATCCGGTCTCACTGATGTCGTATCCATCCACCAACACGTGGTAAAGAACGAGATCCGGTCTCACTGATGTCGTATCCATCCACCGACAGCTTCTCTGACTCCTCCCCCAGGAGTCGCTGGTCACCGGGTCCTTCGCGCTGCAGGACGTCCTGTTCTACGGGGGGTGTGGTTTCACCATCATGCGCTGCATGAGCTACGCCTTGGAGAACTGCGACAAGAAGGACGGGAACTACACCTTCTCCGACCTCCTGAGATACAACTTCTACCTCCCCTTCTTCTTCTTCGGACCCATCATGACTTTCGACAGGTTCCACGCCCAGGTGAGGGTCCGGGAGTCGGGTTAAGGCGGAGCCTGACGTCTTAATTAACCCTTTTGTAATCCTGCAGGTGAACAACACCCAGCTGACCCGTAAGGACCGTGAGATGTGGAACATCACCACCAGGGCCTTGGTGCACCTGGGGGTCATCCTGCTGGTGGACGTCTTCTTCCACTACCTCTACATCCTGACCATCCCCAGCGACATGAACCTGGTCACCAAGCTCTCCGATTGGTGTCTGGGTGCGTTTGATTTGCGTACCGCTGTCCAGACGCGCCTCACCACGCCCGGTGGTAATACTGTGTGCTCTCCCCCCCCCCCCCCCCCACCAGCCGGTCTGGCCTATTCCAACCTGGTGTACGATTGGGTGAAATCGGCCGTGATGTTTGGCGTCATCAACACCGTGGCCACGCTGGACCACCTGGACCCCCCCCAGCCCCCCAAGTGCATCACCATGCTCTACGTGTTCGCTGAGACGTAGGTGTCGCCGGTTGCGTAGAAACTTTCCGTAGAGTCTCGACCAGTCTTGGCCTCGTCTCTGGGTAACGGACGATCTCCCTCTTTCAGGCACTTCGACCGAGGCATCAACGATTGGCTGTGCAGGTGAGTCCGCTTCCTGGAAACCACTGCGTGTGGGCGGAGTCTGGCTCTTCTTCACGAGTCTGGCTCCGATCGTTCCAGGTACGTTTACGACTACATCGGCGGGGAACACGATAACGTCTTCAAGGAGTTCCTGGCGACCTTCTGCACCTTCTCCATCACCACCCTGTGGCTGGGCCCCTGTCAACTGGTCTACATCTGGTCCTTCTTCAACTGCTTCGGCCTCAACTTTGAGCTCTGGGTGGCCAAGTTCTTCTCCCTGCCACCGTTCTCCGTCGTCGAGGTGAGAACCGTAGAGTCCACTGATAGTCTTTAGAACCAGAGTCTTTCTGCTGCTTCTGTCCTGTTTGCCACGGATGTGATTGACCTCCACCTAGGGGGCGATGGGTGAAGCCATGTCCCGCCGGATCCGGGGCGTTTTCAACGCCGCCAACTTCTGGACCATCGTCCTCTACAACGTTCTCGCCCTGAACAACCTGGAGTTCGCCAAACTGGTGGGACGACGGCTGATTTTCAAAGGTAGGGAAGACGAGATGATGTCACGCTCCCGGGCGTCCTTTTTGTCTGAAGGTCCTCCTTCATCCAGGTCAGGGTTCTCCAAACGTGTTTCAACCAATCCACTGGACTTCATAAGTTCCGTCTTGAAGTCCAGTGTCCTCCTTGTCATCTTAGAATCAGGTCTGGCGCCACACAAGTTGTTTCCTCTCCTCCACCTCCTTGTTCTCCTCCTCCAGGCTTCCCTTTCTCCTCGCTCTCCGTCTTACTGGTGACCTACTGTGGTGTGCAGCTGGTGAAGGAGAAGGAGCGACAGGACGCCCTTCTGGGCGACGCCCAGCCTCCGAAGCCATCAGATGGAGGCAAAGAGAAGGCAGAATAAACGTCCGGCTTCCTCCTCTTCCTCCTCCTCCTCTTCCTCCTCCCAGCCCGGCCGTCTGACACCATGTTCTTCACCTCCAAGTGCTCTTCCTGTAGATGATGGTCCTGTGGGTCAGCCCACCGGTGGTGCTCTGCTCTCCTCTTTCTCTGATTGGACAAATAGTCCCTCCTCGTTACTTTTCTTTTGGTCTCTATCTCCTCACCTTCTCGTCACGATGCTTGAAAACACCGACACGGTTAAAAACGTCAAATCAGGGGGGAGGAAGAGATGAATGGTGCTGCTGCCGATGATGATTGTAGTGTTTTTGTCACAATAAAAGAAGTCAGAATGTGAACGGTAGACTTCCTGCCTCCCGTTGGACGACCCAGACCCTGGTGATGGAAACGACCCGACCCGGTCGGTGCGATCCTGCAGAGAGGAGCCGAGGCGTTAGGTTCAAAGTTTGTTTCATTCAAAAGCAACACAAGTTGTTTTTGTGACGGCTTGATGTTGTTTGTTGTTGTTTACATCAGTGGAAACGAGTCAATAAACACTGAACTGTTTGTATCTGAACGCGAGTGTAGTTCATGGGTCGCCACCGGGGGGCGCAATGCACACAAACCACAAAACAAACCGCTGCGTGGAGGTTCAGAGGAAGAATTGATAGAGTTTGAGGTGTTATTGGAGATCCACGCCTATCAATAATATTGATTATGGCCTGAAACCTGACTTGATGGGAACCTGAAATTATAAAATTATTGTCAACTGTGTTGGCAGTAAAGGTTTATTCTGAATTCATGATTCATGTTACAGTATTATATATACTGTATATGTGTGTGTGTGTGTATATATATATATATATATATATATATATATATATATATATATATATACATACATATGACATGAATCAATGCCATTTCTGTAGTAAACTTTTTTTATGAATACATTTTAAATAATATTTAGTTAAAAATATAAATTTCATGCTTACAAATAAATTTAGATTTTTAAATATATTACAGGAAAAAAAAATCAATTCACAAATAGAATTCGGTGATGTTTATACATCACGCTTTAGTTATGAATGAATGATAAAGTAAAATCCTTTTTTAAGATTGCAGGAATACACAAATTATTACTATTTATAGGATGAGTAGAATATATGAATATAAATATATATATCTTTTTTTTTAACATCCATATCAATGAAAATAAAGTGACGTTGGGGATTCCAGAACCAACAGATGATTCATTAAACGCCTTCAATGTTCTTTAGAAGGTTCCTCTGATGATGAATCTTTTTATTGTTGCTGACTCAGTGTTTTAATCATAAATAATGAATGATGATGATCAATCAAACGTTTACCGTGCTTTGTTATGACATACAGTATGTGTTACACTACGGTGACCTTTGCACCATAGCTCAGTGACGGATATCAGCGCTGGTTTAAAGCTACGGTTAGCCTAGCCGCTAACATTCACTCACTTTTTATGTCAACAGACGCATCATGAAAACATGGGAGTCATTAGAGCCGCCCCTGTGCCCCGTCACCCGGCTGTTCTCGGGGGTTTTAGTGGGGCGGGAGGGGGCGGGGTCAGCCAATGAGAAGCATTCCTGAGCTTTGTGAGGCTCCGGTCTATAAATACCTCTGACAGCCAGAGACAGCTGGAGCCCCCGGCCGACCAGCCCTTGGAAAACACCCACAGCCCTCTGAGCGGCCACGTGGACGCTGACGGTCCTGCTCGCCCCACAACCCAACCAGGACCAGGACGCCCAGCAACATGGCTGCCATGACCATCGACCCGGCGGAGCAGCCTCGGATGTACCAGCAGACTCTCCTCCAGGACGGACTCTGTGACCTCCTGGAGAACGATAAGTTTGTGGACTGTGTCCTCAAAGTCCAGGACCGCGAGTTCCCCTGCCACCGATTGGTCCTGGCAGCCAGCAGCCCCTTCTTCAAGGCCATGTTCCTGTCCGACCTGGAGGAGAGCAGGAAGAGGGAGATTGTCCTGAAGGACGTGGAGCCAGACGTTCTGGGGATGGTCCTCCGCTACCTTTACACCTCGGACATCAATCTGACGGAGCAGAACGTCCAGGACATCTTCATGGTGGCCAACATGTACCAGATCCCCTCCATCTTCACCGTGTGCGTGTCCTACCTCCAGGAGAAGCTGGTCCTGGGGAATTGCTTGGCCATCTTCAGGTTGGGGCTCCTTCTGGATTGTCCCCGGCTCGCTCTGGCGGCGAGAGATTTCATCTGCGAACGCTACCCGGTGGTGGTCCGGGACCAGGACTTCCTGCAGCTGGGCCCCAGCGAGCTGGCCATCATCATCACCTCAGACGCCCTCAACGTGGAGCGGGAGGAGACGGTGTTCGAGTCCCTGATGGACTGGGTGAGACACGACGAGACCAACCGCCTGAAGGACCTGCCGGAGCTGCTGCACTGCGTCCGTTTCAGGCTCATACCTCTGGAGTACTTCCAAGAGGAAGTGGAGCGTCACCAGTTCCTCCACTCCAGCCAGGAGATCAGGAAGGACCTGGAACTGGTCAAGGACGCCCACAGGGGCCGTCTCCCGAAGCCCACAAAGCCCAGCGGCGACGAGGCCAAAGGTGGAGAAGGAGTCGAAGAGGATGACGAGGAAGAAGGGTACCTGCCCGGGATCCTGAACAACAACCCCCGCTTCGGGATGTTTGAGATGGACCTCATTCTCATGATCAGTGACACGGGAACCGTGGCCTACGACCCGGTGGGGAACGAATGCTTCGTGGTGTCAGAGTCCACGGAAATACCCAAGAACCACTGCAGCCTGGTGACGGACCAGAACCAGGTGTTTGTCGTGGGGGGGATGCTGTATGACGAGGACGACAAAGACCAGCCCTTCAGCTCCTACTTCCTGCAGGTTAGTGTCCCACGCTCGTAGACCAGACATGTCCGCCCGCTACTTCCTGCCGGTCTTCACGCGTCTGTCTCCACGCCCAGTTGGACCCGGTCAGTTCGGAATGGCTGGGGATGCCCTCGCAGCCCGACCCCCGCTGCCTGTTCGGCCTGACCGAAGCGGAGAACTCCATCTTTGTGGTGGGGGGGAAGGAGATGAAGGAAGGCGAACACGCCCTGGACTCCGTCATGATCTACGACCGCCAGTGAGTCCGCGTTCCTGCTTCCTGGTAGAGTCACAACAGATCAACAGGGACTGGACCCTGTTGGGTCGGGTGGGGTCGTGATGACGTCTCCTGCTTTATTTCAGGTCGTTCAAATGGGGGGAGTCCGACCCGCTGCCCTACGAGGTGTACGGCCACGGAACCGTGTCGCACAAAGGTCTGGTTTACGTCATCGGAGGCAAATCTGAGAGCAAGTAGGTGTCGCCATGACGACCGCCAATCGATTCCATCCACACCGAAATCGATCGATACGGAATCAAAGACAGAGCTGAAGACGGCCCCCGCAGGGCGGAGTCAGGGAAAATATGATTGTGTAAAAACAAAGGGTTTAAAGGGTTAATTCAGAAGAGGCCGTCTGACTCTTACTACGTTTCCCATAATGCAACTCAACATCCTTCATCAGGCAGTCCTGTTCCGTCCCCCCATCACTAATCCGGTTAAAAATGATGGAACATTCATTTATTAAATATTATTTTTGATTGATTGATTGGTTGATTGATTGATTGATTGATTGATTGATTGATTGATTGATTGATTGGTTGATTGATTAGAGTTTGAAGGCGGAGCTTCTCCCCTCTGTCTCCTGCAGGAAGTGCCTGAGGAGGGTTTGTGTTTACAACCCCACCAAGTTTGAGTGGAAGGACCTGGCCCCCATGACGACGGCCCGCTCCCTGTTCGGGGTCAGCGTCCACCAGGACCAGATCGTCGTGGTGACGGGGGTCACGGAGGGGGGCCTGACCGGGTCCGCAGAGGTCTATGACATCACCACCAACAAGTAGGACCACTGGACACTCGTAGGACAGCTGCTGCCATGGCAACGTGACATCACCATCACAGCCTCACTGTGTGTGTGTGTGTGTGTGTGTGTGTGTGTGTGTGTGTGTGTGTGTGTGTGTGTGTGTGTGTGTGTGTGTGTGTGTGTGTGTGTGTGTGTCAGGTGGTCTGACTTCACAGAGTTCCCCCAGGAGCGCAGCTCCCTCAGTCTGGTCTCATCGGGGGGGTTCCTGTATGCCTTGGGGGGGTTTGCCCTGATGCCCAGTGACACCAGTGAGGAGCCCCTCCCAACAGAGATGACCGACATCTGGAGGTGAGACGCTGGGGGAGGAGTCAGAGAAGCTGTTGGCGGATGGATACATCAGTTCCATCCAGCTCTCATCTAAATGGAACACAGCCGCCAACTTGAAGTCTGAACCTGCATTTCCTCCGTTGTCTGCACTATTTTTAATCAGTCATTCTGTTTAAATATATTAATACTTGTCGTCATAGTAACGGATCTGTTTGTCTCTCAGATACGATGAGTCAGAGAAGCGCTGGAACGGGATTCTGAGGGAGATCCGCTATGCGGAGGGATCCACGGTTCTGCCGGTCCGCCTCAACACCCTCCGCCTCACCAAGTTATAACGGACCTGATGTTGTCACGGCAACGAGGCAGAAGAATGACATCACTGTGGACCCGGGTCCAAAGCGGACCTCACAGAACTATTTGGATCGTGCAGATGAGAACAGCCTCGTTGTTGTTCCCCTGTCCGCCAGCAGGGGGCGACGGAACCGGGACGAGGTGGAAAAGAGTCCGACGTGTCCCGACCTGAGCTGATGTGTGTTTGTCATGTTCCGTTCACGTAGAGCAGAAATAAAGACGGTGGGGGTCCGTCTGCGGTGCAGAAGGTTTTATTCATCACATTTATGTCCAGACTCCCCTCAAACCGACACGCTTCAGTGACACACACACACACACACACACACACACACACACACACACACACACACACACACACAGCTTTACATGTAAACACGAACGTCCAGTTCCACCTGAGCATCAGGTGTAGTCCTCACCTGGACCCCCCCACCCCCACCACCCACCTGTAGACACATTTACAGTAGAAACACCTGTGTGACATTCAGTCAGAGGTACGTGAAGGAGTCAAAAGAGTTCAGGTCAAAGTTCACAGGAAGAGAAGTAAACATCAAACCAACCAGGAACCGGACGCCAACGCTACGGATGACATCACTGAACGGACCTATGACATCACTGAACGGACCTATGACATCACACACAACTACATCTGGAAACATCACATCTCACCCTCTTAGCTCAGCATTAGCACTGACGCAGCCAAGCATCATGGGAAATTCATCTCAGTTTAAGTCACTGTAATGTGTGATGATGAGAAGGAATAAATAAATGATGGTCTGGACTCCGTTTAGCAGCTGTCAGTTCTTGAGTGAACCTCAAGGTGGCGCCGGAGGTCTGATCCTCCGAGGGCCACGAGTCCCGTCAGCACGGAAATCATCACGTCATTAACAAAAAGAGAAAACTGATAAACATGATAAAAGATCCACCGTAACGGAACCGTAATGGACCCCGTCTGGACCAGGACCCCGTCTGGACCCGGACCCCGTCTGGACCAGGACCCCGTCTGGACCCGGACCCCATCTGGACCAGGACCCCGTCTGGACCAGGACCCCGTCTGGACCCGGACCCCGTCTGGACCAGGACCCCGTCTGGACCAGGACCCCGTCTGGACCCGGACCCCGTCTGGACCAGGACCCCGTCTGGACCCGGACCCCGTCTGGACCAGGACCCCATCTGGACCAGGACCCCATCTGGACCAGGACCCCATCTGGACCAGGACCCCATCTGGACCAGGACCCCATCTGGACCCGGATAAAAACACTGAGACCCCCTCCGATGGGATCATAACCTCGGCGCGTTGGCGATGCGATGGGTTCGTTCGCAGACGGCGGTCGGCGACAGCCTGACATGAATGTCGTTACCGCCGTTCCCACGGCAACGGGCTCCATCAGGGTAAGTGGTCAGAAAGGAACATCCGTTAATAAACATCTGTCCGTCTGTCGCCTCATGGAACCCCATGCCCCCCCGCGGCCCCGCCCTCGCTCCAGAACGACTCCTGGTGTTTACCTGTGGCAGGTGACTCCGCCCACCACGAGTCGTCACCGGTGAGTTAGTTAATGTCAGGCGTTTGTTCCACCGATAAAACCAAGAAAACATGAGCATCAGTACGAACGGTGGCGTCACGGGTCCGTCGCCACGGTAACACAGGTGCCTCTGGCCTCAGATGACGGACAGCTCCTCCGGGTGGGCGGAGCCGCGGCGCGGCGTCGGGCTGCATTTGGCCAACATGGACATCTGGGTGCTGAAGTTGTTGCCGTTGCTCCCGATGGACGGCTGCTGGTAGCGCGGGTCCCTACCCAGAATCCTTTGCAGCATCCATCTGCGCCACTTACGCTTAATCTCCGCCTGGACCTGAAGGAGAGACGTGGGGGAGGGCAGACAGGAGGGGGGGGGGGATTTACCTTCAAATTATTAAAACAACAATTTGTTTTAAAAAATGCTGAAAGACACCAGAACAGAAGCCCCGCCCCCTCACCTCTCCGTTCAGGAAGCAGTACAAAACAGCGACCACGAAGCCCTGGGGGGGAGGAGGAGGCAGATGAAGGCCCTGAGTGATGGCGGTGGGAACTTGTCCCAGACGACATCACCCCGGGCTAAAAGGGGTAATAAATAAGGGCTGTTTCCATGGCGACGCCCCCTCAGCTGGGGCTCGCCCCTCCGTAGATCAAAAACGCCAAATTAAAGAATTCAGCGAAACAAAACAAACAGGCAGAGTAGGATGGGCTCCGTCGCCGCGACAACACCTTGTTGATTATGGGATGTCACCTGGAAGGAGCCCAGGATGAGGTCGAACACCATCCGGACCTTGGAGTGGACGTCGTCGGGGATGAAGGCGAAGATGATGAAGTTGATGCCGAAGAGCGGGATGAGCAGCAGGGTGGACTTCGCCAGCCGCCTGGAAGAGAAGCAGCGTCAGCTGGCTCCGCCCCCACCCGTTAACGGGAGGTAACGGCGCCGGAGGGGGGGTAAACGCACGAGTACTGGTTGGACTCCTTCCTCCCGATGTCGGGGCAGTTCATCTTCTGGCGTAAGATCCGGATGATGAAGATGAAGAGGAAGAAGTTCACCTGCAGACACGGAGCGGGTCACATGACCGTTTGACACGGACACGGGTGTGAGCGGTCGCCCCCGGCGACGGGACTCACCAGGATGGTGGCCAAAATAGGAGTTTTGATGATCCACCAGGGGGGGTCGTTTATTGTCTCCCAGCACCTGAAGAAGAGGAGGAGGAAGGTCAGAGGTCAAACCCTTCAACTCAGACGTTTGAAACGTCCAGCGAGAATTTATTAGGGTCACGTGATGATGATGATGATGATGAAGATGAAGATTATTATTATTATTTATTTCAAAATAAATGCTGATAAACACCAAAACAGAGAAACATGCAAACCCCCCCCAACAGACTCCTGTTCTGACAAATTAACAAACAAACAAACAAACAAACAAACAAACAAACAAACACTTCCTGGAATTGATGACTAACTGCCCCCCCTCCTTCACTCTGTCAGTCTACCTGGACCCTACAGGAAGTGGACACTCAACCCTACAGGAAGTGGACACTCGCCCCTACAGGAAGTGGACACTCGCCCCTACAGGAAGTGGACACTCAACCCTACAGGAAGTGGACACTCAACCCTACAGGAAGTGGACACTCAACCCTACAGGAAGTGGACACTCACCCCTACAGGAAGTGGACACTCCCCCCTACAGGAAGTGGACACTCAACCCTACAGGAAGTGGACACTCGCCCCTACAGGAAGTGGACACTCACCCCTACAGGAAGTGAACACTCACCCCGGGTGGTTCAGGTAGGTCTTGGTGATCGCCCACGCCGAGATGAAGACGGTCGGCGTCCCTGCAGACCAGAGCAGTGATGTCAGCGCTGGTCATGTGACCATTTCAAACCTGACGCTGTTTAATGTGACGAAGAGGGCGGGGCTGCTAACTTCAGACCCCTCCGTCACGCCACAATGGAACCTACCCCAGCCAATCAGGATGTACCACCAGAAGTACTTCCTCTCGGAGAAGAAGGAGACGGCGAGCAGCGTGTGGAGGTACAGCCCCTCCACCAGCAGCCAGAAGAAACTGGCCATGATGCCGTACTGGAAGAAGACCAGCACCGCCCTGCAGCCCGCCTGCGGACAAGACGCCAGGAGTAATAAAGTTTTTTCAAAGTGGAGCCGGTGGGAGCGTCACAGCTGTGTTTAACACAGGTGGTGGAGGGCGGGGCCTAATCCGCCTCGTAAAGCGGCGGCGGGATCGGAGCGCCGCTTCGGGTCCTGATTTATTGACCGGCTCAGCGTCAGCAAACAGGAACCCTCACGACATCCTGCTGGGGGGAGGGACGAGTGAACACGGCAAACAGGGCCACGCCCACCAGCCTCCGCCCGACGCTGACTCACCAGAACCCGACCGGTTAGCGTGGGCGGCTAGCTGGCTAGCTAGCAGAGAAAACACTCACGGTGGACTGGCAGCTGTCCGTCTCAGACACCTGGTAGAGAACGGCGTCCTTGATGAAGACCGCCCCCGCCTTCAGGATGAAGGACAGGAAGAGGTTCATGTGGATGTAGTTCCTGGTGCAGTGCAACTTCCTGTGGAGGCGGAGAAAACAAAAACAGGAAGTCACCAGGACAAATTCAAACGCTCTGTAGCACGCTGCTACTCAGCTAATGCTAATGCTAAAACTAAAGTCACCAGAACACACGAGCTACGTCTTCACTTCAACAAAACGAGATCCGGTCTCACTGATGTCGTATCCATCCGCCAACACGTAAAGAACGAGATCCGGTCTCACTGATGTCGTATCCATTCGCCAACACGTAAAGAACGAGATCCGGTCTCACTGACGTCGTATCCATCCGCCAACACGTAAAGAACGAGATCCGGTCTCACTGACGTCGTATCCATCCGCCAACACGTAAAGAACGAGATGCGGTCTCACTGATGTCGTATCCATCCGCCAACACGTAAAGAACGAGATCCGGTCTCACCGATGTCGTATCCATCCGCCAACACGTAAAGAACGAGATCCGGTCTCACTGATGTCGTATCCATCCACCAACACGTAAAGAACGAGATCCGGTCTCACTGATGTCGTATCCATTCGCCAACACGTAAAGAACGAGATCCGGTCTCACTGACGTCGTATCCATCCGCCAACACGTAAAGAACGAGATGCGGTCTCACTGATGTATCCCTCCGCCTGCTAGCGTCCTGACCACCTCTCTCTGGAGGATCTACTTTGGTTCCAGACACATGGTGAACATGAACTCTTCTGGGCGTTCTCTAACATGCCTTCGCTGTGAGGCCACGCTCCTGGGGGGCCGGGGGGCCGGGGGGGTGTTTCTAAACCGTGGAGCAGCAGCTGAACGGCGGTCGTAGTCGAACGTAAACAACAAACTCGTCACGTCTCCACCCGCCGGCGTTCTGTAAACATCTCGACGGTTGTTTATCTGCTCGCACACGAACGCCACTCCAACCTTGGTCCCGCCCACATGGACACGCCCTGACTTTGACCCCACAAACTTGTTCTCTGAGTGCCGTAAACGCCGTTAAACCGCCATAAAGCGCAGGAAATGCGGCGCTAAACGAGCGGCCGATGGCTCTTATCGCCCTGAACGGGGGCAGGAAGGCGATTGGCTGCGTTTACGAGGCCTCGGGTGGCGCGCTGTGGCCCCGCCTACCTGAACAGACACAGGATGACGATGGCGGCGGTCAGCGACACCAGCGACACGCTGTGTCCGACGGTGTAGCCCACCCTGATGGCGTCCAGGAAGTCCCCCTGCGGAGACAAGCGTTCACACGTCAGCCGTTGGGGCGTGGCGCCGGGGGGGAGGGGCTAGCGGTTGCCATACCGACCGTGTCGTCGCCCACAGTGCTGTTTGGGTCGTAGCCGCAGTCCAGGATGTAGGAGTCGATGCTGACGGACGCCCAGCCCGCCTCGCCGCACGCCTTGGACAGGTTCCCTGAGGGAGGAGTCAGCTTCAGGGGGGGGGGCAGGGGCGGGGCCCCTCCCCCCACGCCATCAGACTTCATGATGTCTCTGACAGATTCATCTCTGAGGAACCAGAGGACAGACCCCCCCCGGCTACAAGACGCCCCGACGGTTCCCATGAGTACACACACACACACACACACACACACACACACACACACACACACACACACACACACACACACACACACACACACACACACACACACACACAGATATTTATACCCTGCTCTGCCCATGGGGGCAGAAGTGAAAGATCCCGGTGCAT